>NC_028637.1:68297472-68297899 GCF_001406875.1 Solanum pennellii | reverse complement strand
GTGCACAACAATTGGCTCATCAATCAGTTGGATGTTTCCAATGCTTTTCTTCATGGCATGCTTTATGAAACTATCGACATGACACAACCACCGGGCTATGTTGATCCCCGCTTCCCTCAACATGTTTGCAAACTCCAGAAGTCTCTGTATGGGCTCAAGCAAGCCCCCCGTGCTTGGTACACACGTCTGAAAACGTTTCTCCAGGGACTCGGCTTCACGTGTTGCGTACACGACACGAGTATGTTTACTCGACATTCAGCACATGGTACAGTCATTCTTCTTGTCTAAGTAGATGATATCATTATTACAGGCTCTACTACAGCTCTAAATCAGGATGTCACTCGAGCTATGCATACTAACTTCAAAATGAAGGACCTTGGCCCGTTACATTATTTTCTGGGAATGGAGGTTTCTCGGACAGGCAGCG
>NC_028637.1:68277827-68295976 GCF_001406875.1 Solanum pennellii | reverse complement strand
AGTATAAAATAATATTAGTATTTACTGTGTACTAATCCTAGTCCTATTAGGATTAGTAATCCTTAATCCTAGTCCTATTAGGATTAGTACTCCTTCCTATATCTCCTATATATATCTCCCATGTATTCCCTTAACACTTGAATACAATCAATATTCCTTCAGTTCCCAATGAATGAATGAGGCTAGCCTCAAATAGACCATATAATGTGATGAATGATACCGAAGGTGTTAGGATAGGATAATCAGGAGGTGAGCTACATTCAGGTAATGAAATTATGTTATTCCTGATCATTGCACAGCAAACCCGATGAAAGTCTTAAACTACATCCTAGTTATAGCTGGTGTTCACACTGGCCTAGGAATGAAATGAAATGAATTAGGTAACAATGAATGAAGCAGACTGTGTGTTTTCTAATGAAGACTTCCTAGTTGAGGTCCCATATGTTGAAACCTCATTTTGGGAAGTCGTAATGTCAAGTCCATGATAACAAGATCTCATGTCATATGAATGAATAATATGAAAGAAGTTATGTGTTATATGTTATGTGCTACGATATGTGCTATATGAAGATGCTATGTGTTGTGTGCAATACGATAATCATAATGATGCATGTTACTTTCATGGCATAACTTTCCCAATCTCAATTTGGCAAGTCTTCTGACTTGACTTCAAAAAATCATGTCGTTAGAAAGGAGCCATTCTTTCTCATGCATGTCCTTGGTGTGTGCTTTCATATACCCATACTTAGTACAAGTGTGTACTAATTCCATACAAACATATACTTTTAGGTGCAGGCACAGGTGGGCGGTAGAGCTACAGGTTCGTTGTTGCAACTATCCGGACGTCATCATTAATCCGGAGTTTTGTAGGTCCTCCTGCTTTTGAGGATGCTATTGTTTTACATTCTAGAGTAGTTTTAGAGTTGAGGTAGTGGAGCATGTTCCACTAGCGTTTCTTTCTTGTTTCGGTTCAGACTTTGTATTGGTGCTATTTTGGCCATTATACAATTAATACTTAATGAATTATTTCTTTCAGTTGCTTAGCTCTTTAATGTTAGATGGTTGATGACGAACGATAATGAAATGTTAAGAATGTCTAGCAAGTATGTTTAAAGAATCAAAAGTTTCAAATTTTCCGCCAAAATTAACCTATGTAAAGTAAGGACGACGTAAGTAGGCTTGTTTGAAACCTCTGAGAGGTGAACGACACCGGTCTCGTCTAGGGTCTAGATTCTAGTCGTGAAATGACCTTTCTGTATTATATCAATATATCAACCCACACCCAACCCCATGATCCTAATATTCAACTAGGGCTTTTACCACCATTAATCATAAGGCCAAAATCATCCCTAAATTATAATTAACGAGGATTCTAAGTCGTAGGAATCAAAATACGTATTAGGAGAGTAATCAACTTAACTTTAGCGAGAGAAATTGTTAAAGTCTAATAAGAAATGTGTTGGATCTTTGCTTAGTTGTCAAGAATGAAATTTTTCATAAAATAACGATTTTCGGTGTTTAATTGATTAATTCGCGACTAACCCACCAAAGTGGGTCCTATACCACCAAACACACCCAACCTTCGTGATATTAATCACTCCTCAGATTCGTGAAATGAGACAGAACCTCATAATTTCAGTTCCAAAATATCATTTCGCAGCACACCTCTAAACAAGGATGTTCTAAAACTATCCTGTCACGCCAAGATAAATTGCAGAAATTTACTCACCCAAATTTTATTATGTAAAGCCAGAAAGTCTTCTTAACGCCTTAGATATTCACTCACGTGATTAAACTCACAATTAAATCCCTCTTTGATTACCAAATTGCCCTACGCCTCACCAGAATCCCATTTCTTCAAAGTCTATCCTAGGTTAAAAATTTATAAGATAATACTCAAAAGTTCTATAGCACATGTTTCTCCCCCCCATTGACTTATCCAAAACGACATGAACGGGTCGTGATACATATAAGAAATAGAATGACCTCTAGTCATAGAATACCTGTCAAAACCCAAAAATGGACGTGATGGCACTCGTCTTATCCCACCAAGACAAGTCAGCCTAAAACTCAACCAGTACAATCAAGTGCGGAAATAAAATACAAGTAACTTAATAAAAACCCAAAAACCTGGTAGTCATGTGTACAAGCCTCTAAAATATTACAATTGACTCAAAAGAAAACTCAAGTCTCAAATGAACTTGTCTCAAGAATAGAACAATATCATAATTAAGGAGAAGAATGTCTGCTGAGATGGAAATAGCTACCTCACAAATCTCCAAGAAGCCTCAGAAAAGAAGATAAATGACAAGTACAACAAAAATCCAGGCTCATAACCTACAAAATTTTTTGTAGAAGCAAGGGGTGAGTACCAAACCACACGGTAATCAGCAAGTAAACCTCTAAACACAAGCTCAAGGGATGAAATACGGGTACTCCTACCACCCCTAACCGAACCTCCACAACTACAACCATCATTAAAATCAAGCAACCTAACAGCTCACAGTTTACATAGCACGTAGCTCAATAACAACACTTAGACAAATTACATATCCTCAACAACAACACTTCAACAAATTACATATCCTCAACAACAATACTTTAACAAATTATATATCCGCAATAACAAACTCATTATTGATCAATCACAGGTTCCGCAGAAAGGCAATCATAAGAGCAGCAAAACACGATATCAACTTCACTAATGATAAGTATGTGCAATGCATTGGAATGGAATGTCAAGTATAATGATGCATGTCTGACCTAGTGATACCCGCTGTCTCTCAATTCGGGACCCATGGGGAACATATCTGTCCATGCATCTATCGCGGCGCATGACACGACCCTCGATAATGGTAACAATCACTACGCTCGACACGTCCCTCGAAATATAGTATCCATCACGGCGCGCGATACGTCCCTCGAAATGGTATATCCAATTAATTACTCATTCTTTCTCAATGCACATAACATTTGTCACAATTAAAGCCTCAGAATAATGCAGATGACAAGTTCACACAAATGATGAGGAGATGATCATTTTCATAACATCGCACACTTCACAACCACACAAACATGAAGTCACATCAACAATGATTCAACAAGTCTTTAACCCTTTCTCAACACCACACATAAACAATTGATCACATTGCCTTTTGTTATCATTTTTTTTATCATTAGAATTAATCAATGTGGACAAGTCAACCCATCACCAATCCCGTTACTCCCAAACATATACCACAAGGAAATACACGCATTTCATACACTTAACAAGAGTTTAGAAATCCACTTTCCTGAATCCAATAAGAATTTACTTCGTTACTTGAGCCTTTCCCATTTGTTGAAATTTCAACTCAAACCAATCTAGTCAAATAATTAACCACAATAAGATTTCAAAACTAAAAACACCCATATTACTATGTGTCAAGTCAATAACTCGCCTCGAATTTTTAGTTATGTTCCTAATCTTGATGTCAATTAATATTCCAGCTCTCATATTTCTCAAATTCAAACCTAGAGTTAAGTCGTAATCCCTCCAAACACTACAACCCTAATAGCTTTCATATAATATAACACACTAAAAGAAGGACCCTAAAGAAAATGAGAAATCAGTAGCTTAAATAGGTACAGAAAACAACTTTCCTACCATTCTTTAAACACAATACAATCAACTTTTATTTTATTATAAAATAATTATCCAATTTTTATCTAATCATGGAAAATTAATTCTATCACGAAGAATGCACAGTTACTTTGACAAAAGGTGATACTATTTATATATATTCCTCCCGCACCACACAAATAATCTCCAACACTTTGCCCTAAATTTCCAGAAAACTCACTGCCCTCTTTTATCAAACAAACAATAATATATATACCTTAATTTTCCAACAAATATTTCTAATTGTTATCCATACATTAATTGCTCTTCGAACATAGTCACAAATTCTCCAGGGACCCACGCAACACAAATCATCATAGCTAAACTTTATTTTATTTTATTTTTAAAAAAAAAACATTCATGACAAGTTTTGTCTTTTTCTCCTTTCCATTATTCTAACAATAAATATAAAATTAACACTAAGCAATCATCCAACCAATAATTATTTTGGATAAAAGAAAATAATAGAAAGAACTTTGAAAGTGGTATAAGATCTTAAATAAGTTTAACATTTTAGCCAATTAACTATCGGTTAAGTTATTTGTCAATAATTACCCATCAATTAATTAACTCTACTTAAATGAATATTTAATATTTCGAAAATGACCTTCAGGGTCATTACATTATCCACCACTAACAACCATTTTTGTCTTCGAACATAAAGTAAAAGAAAATCAAATACTAGGGGATACCAAGAGCTAATGTATGACTTTAAGAGTAAAGTCATACTTAGGAACATTCCATCAAGATTAACTATCACGAACTGAAAATTCGAACCAAATTTTAGAAAATCTTTTAATTAGGAGTGATTACCAAGTCATAGACTAACCCATGAACCCCATCTGAACCGAAACTCACTAGACCATAACACACCCATCAAGATGACTCTTATCTCACGTAACCAAGATAACCTTCTGAATCAAAATTGGCTACAACAATGAGTAAGCCTGAATCAACCATGAGACACGCATAATGCAGAAATGATCACTTTTATTTTCAAGATTTCCTTCTCACAATAAAATCTTTCCTTGAACATAAGTCATAAAAAAATGTATATCTAGACATCGAGTACTCATTAAGAGAGAATCAAACTTATCCAACCCAAAGAAGAAAGTGAACGAGATAACACCTAGCAAATTATACACCCATGAATATAGAACCTCTAACAACACTCTCAAATAACTGTAATTATTCACGAAAGCTCTTCTATAAGTTCTCATAATAAAGGTTGTGTCTATATACATATTGAGATACTTTAACTATTTCAACAACGCCAAATTATCATAAATGAAATGACCATGTCTGTCAAAGGCTCCTACTCTATCAAGAGGAAACAAGAGGATCGGTACATCCGATCCATCACAAGAAATTTACACATAGATGTAAAAAAAATGTAGACATATGCAACGAATCATACTCCAAATAATGTCAAACGAAGTAGGTGGTCAACTTAAGAATATATGGAATCAAGGTCGAATAACACTAGATACTTTCTCCATAATGCCCATATGAATAAAATTATTTCATTTGACTCTTAACTTTTTTTTAGCTACCAACAATCTAAGAAACTGACCCCATTACATTATTACAAATACTAGATTCATTGAACCCCACGTACTTCTCAATTACTGCATTGAATGTACGCTCTTAAAACCAACAAGCATCATAACTATACCAGTCATTTACCTTACTCTAAAACTGTTAATAGTATTAAAGTATTTTTATCGAATACATTATCGCCTTCAAATTGTCAAACTATGATGTTCTCTCTTTCTAAATAAGCATTTTATGACAGATACAGGTCCCACCCAAGACTAACACTAGTTTCAAATATAAAAGCATTTTCCAACAATATAAAGTTATTGAATCACGTATAATGTCAAATCAACGTAATCTTTCAAATGCCAAATTTCAACTAACATTCAAAATCATCACATATCTCATACAAACACTTAAGAAATTCTTGGCCACTCCAATAATTCGATATACTATAAGCTTATATCCTTTGCTCACCATCAAATGCCTATGTAAAACATCATAATAGTTTGTATCTTCCCATCAAGAAAGTAGTTTCAATTTCCTCGAAAATCTCATTAATCATGGAAAATTGTAGGTCCACAATGTTGAACACTTATAAGTTACCTATCATAATTTGAAAAATCTAGCCCCACATAATAATATAGAATCTTCCACTTAGCGTTGTTTGTCACCCAAACAAAATCTAATCTTCATAAAGTCACTGATAAACTCTAAGTGAGTTACTGCCGAAGAAGTTCACATCTCTCAGTCATATCTAAATTCATAGGAAAATATCCATAAATCTTTCAACTACAATCAGGGTTTATACGTGAGGTCTTGATCCTTCACTTTTCTTAAATTCTTCCCATGAAACAAAATTCAAAATATCTTGAACTCTTTAATACACCAAACTCTTATTCATTTGGTTGACTGCTTACTAATCTTATCATTTGACCAACAATCCATGATATTTTTACGTTATCCCTTAAATAAAAACATTATGTTAAATCCCCCTTAGGTATAATAATCCAAAGTAATCAAGTTTACTACTCAAATTATATTTAAGTCATTAAAAGTGCGTTATACTGAATGTGATCGATCATTTCTTACCATACCAATCCATGCCTTGAAAAAAATATACCACAAACCTAAACTCACAAACAAAATCACAGATTTTGAATCTAAATGTGCAACCCAATCCTTTTATCTATAATTATTAACTCATATCTTGAATATTTTTGTGAATCCACATATCTAAGTTTATCTTTGGTCGTCTCTCCATGGAACTTATCATATCTTTTACTATAAAAATCAACCGCACTCATTACAAAACTCAAAACCAAAAAATAAAATTTTATAATCACATTCGAGTTGAACATTCATATACTCTTTTCTCAAGTTTTATTCATTAGTTTTTATTCAATCTGATGATCTTGTGACATTATATATTACCATAATCAAAGAAAAATGGGTGAAGTCACTTATCTCTAAATCCAATGCTCAACTCCTCCGAAAATATTCTTACTCTTCCGAATACACTATATCCCACTAATTTATTATTATTTTTCATTATACTTCTTGCTCCTTTAGATTCTGTTTGATCGGTGTTTCAACGCATCCTACAATTTTCCTTGCAACCACGCTTCTCACCAAATAATAGCAAATCATAATCTTAGATACCCAAAAGCCATCATTACTAAAAAAAAAATCTTTTTACCCAACACATGTATCATATAGGTGCATTTCAACCATAACGCATCATAAAACCTTATTAGCATCATGCTTAGATTTTCTTTTCCCTCACCATGAATTTAGAATAATGCAGATGACAAGTTCACACAAATGATGAGGCGATGACCATTTTCATAACATCGCACACTTCACAACCACACAAACATGAAGTCACATCAACAATGATTCAACAAGCCTTTAACCCTTTCTCAACACATCACACATAAATAATTGATCACATTGCCTTTTGTTATCCTTTTTTTCATCATTAGAATTAATCAAGGTGGACAAGTCAACCCAACACCAATCCCGTTACTCCCAAGCATATACCACAAGGAAATGTACTTAACAAGAGTTTAGAAATCCACTTGCCTAAATCCAATAAGAATTTACTTCGTGACTTGAGCCTTTCCCATTTGTTGAACTTCGAACTCAAACCAATCCAGTCAAATAATTTACCACAATAATATTTCAAAATAAAACACCCATATAACTATATGTCTAGTCAATAACTCGCCCCGAATTTATAATCATGTTTCTAATCTTGATGTCAATTAATATTTCAACTCTCATATTTCTCAAAGTCAAACCTAGAGTTAAGTCGTAATTCCTCCAAACACTACAACCCTACTCGCTTTCATATAATATAATATACTAAAAGACGGACCCTAAAGAAATAAGAAATCAGTAAATTAAATCAGTACAGAAAACAACTATCCTACCATTCTTTAAACACAATACAATAAACTTTTTTTTTATTATAAAATAATTATCCTATTTTTATCTAATCATGGACAATTAATTCCATCACGAAGAATGAACAGTTACTTTGACAAAAGGTGATACTATTAATATATATTTCTCCCTCACCACAGAATTAATCTCCAACACTTTGCCCTAAATTTGCAACAAATATTCCTAATTGTTATCCATACATTAATTGCTCTTCGAACATAGTCACAAATTCCCCAGGGACCCACGCAACACAAATCATTATAGCCAAACTTTATTTTATTTTTTTTTAAAAAAACATTCGTGACAGTTTTGTCTTTTTCTCCTTTCCATTATTCTAGCAATATATATATAATTAAAACTAAGCAATCATCCAACCAATAATTATTTTGCATAAAAGAAAATTATAGAATGAACTTTGAAAGGATTCATAATACCTGCAACTTTCGTATGGTCTTGCAGCGTCCTCTTTTCCTTATTTTATTTTCCCTAAATTGAATAATCAATTATGATCTAAAAGTTATAAAATTTTACTAACTTATTTAATATATATATATATATGGGTTAAGTGGTATAAGATCTTAAATAATTTTAACATTTTAGCCAATTTACTATCGGTTAAGTCATTTGTTTACAATTACCCATCAATTGATTAACTCTAGTTAAATTAATATTTATAATTTCTAAAATGACCTTCCGGGTCAATACAATACCCCACCCCCTTCCATTCTAGTTATTCATCCAAAATCAACAACATTAATGAAAATGTATCATAATACTAAGTCTAAGACACACAAGTATTTTAGCATGCAAAATTGTGTGACCCTACAATAAAATAGACAATCTAGTTTTTGTAAACAATGGTCTTGATATCATCCATTGATGTTTAATAAATAACTCAAAAAGGCCATTTTACTTATGTACATGAGCAACAACATATTCAATTTTTATCTATTTAATAGGGAATAATCTTTTAAAACATGGGATGAAAGCTTCCAATGTTATGAAGGCAAAAAAAGTATATCTTATTACCAAACTATACTTATAATCTTCATATTTATCCCAATAATTTTTCATGAGACTAATTGTGATATGACAATAGCCATACATGTGACCATCTAGAAGAAGCACCGATTAAGATCATAAAGTGCGGAAACGATCCACCACGTGAATGAATAAGTCCACAAATTACAGCATGTATACATTATAAAAATGTATGGGGGCTCAATAACAACTTTTATTGGTGAAATTCTCAAATTGACTTGTGTAGATAACAAATACAAAAGTTCAATATTTAAAAGAATATTTACGTTATGAATGTCCAATTGATTTTCTTTCCATCTCAATATTATAAATTAAGGTTGTCACACACAATAATACCAAGCAACAAAAGTATTGATATTAGTAAATATTTTATTTAATATATTGTTCCTCAATTGCACTAATATTTGTACAATACAAGCTAAAAGTTAAAGAAGGGAACTTATATATAACAAATGTTTTCTCATAGACATTCTTGGTAATACGAAAATATCACGATTCATTTCTTCCATTTTATGAATATCGTTAAAAAAAATAAGTTTCTCCGAAACAAAATATAATATCATCTATGATGATTGTATCTCTCCTAGGAAAAAATAAAATATTTTTTTCAGAAGCCCTCTATCATATTAATAAAATATAAAAAATTATTGTACGCTGATAATTTGTCATTAAAGAATAAGAGGAAGAAAAAGAGGAAGAAGAGAAGGAAGAAAAGGAGGAGGAAGAAGTTGAATCAGTATTTAGACAAATTTTATTAAATATTATTGTGCTAATATGAACAATACTATTAGGACAAAAATGGTATAATAGGCTTTTCGATATCAAATTCTTAGTCTTAAAAATGGTAAAATCAAACTTTAAATATAATTTACATTACAAAGTCTGAATTCAACAGCTTTCTTAAATAACCTAAGAGAAATAACTTTTAAAAATATTTTGTTTAATAACTAATATAATAATAATTTTTCTAAGAAAGATTTTCATTGTGTGCCTCGGGTACGAGCTCAAAATCCCAAAGGTAAAGAAAAGATTGTATTGGAGGACTTAATGTAGCATCTCCTGAGTTTACAAGTATTGCATCATCTCCTAAGTTCACTTGTTGATGCCCATATAAATCTTCATTTCCTCTTTTTCTCTTTTTTTTATTTCCATAAAAAGATTACAAAATAATAAAAATCAACAAATGCAAAGATAATGAGCGTGAAAACAACAACAATAATACAAATATATATAATAACTAACTTACCAATGTTTGAAGGGATGTCACGTTGAGATAAGTACTTAGCTTCTCCCCGATACTTAATGTATACCCCATCATAAGATTTAGTACATGTTCCAACTACATAGTTTTTTATCAATTTTTTACCGCGCACAAGTAGTATAATCCTTGGTGTCGCCTGCAAATTAAATTATTAATAATAGTGTAGAAAATAGTCAATCTCATTATTTCTAATATAATTATTTTGCACTAACCTGAAATGTTTTTTCATATTCTCTTGATTTCTTTGCTATTTCAGGAACTTCACCATATACAACAAATATATACACTTCTATAAAAGATCGAAACTTTTTTTTTTGTCTCCAAATAAAGGTAGACCTATTTATCAATAATTATTAAATTCTTATCACAAACTCATCAAAGAAAATATACATAATCATTTTTGTTGGCAGGGAAACATGCAGATTATTCAAAAGGAAACTTACATAATCTATTATTAAGCCACTTGGACGAGAAATATTATTGATGATCCAATTTTGCCTTCTTTGCTCAAATGTATGAGTATGCATATAATGCGTTTTTTTTATACAATCTCATTCTGCCACCAAAACAACATGTATAGAATTCAAATTTTCCAATATCAATTCTCAAAAGGTAATTATCTATACAAAGTGGGGAGTATAAACATTTTGTGATCAAGTGGTACACAAGATATTGGAGATTCAATATTTGATATTCTAAAAGATCAACACAATAAGATGAAGTGTGTTTCCTCTACTTCTATCTAAAAGGATAGCTCACACCTAGTTATAATTGTTTCTGACGTGTTTGTACAGTAAATTTTGAATGAAACAGTAGAATTCTCTTACTAGATGACCTTTATGAGTATTTTATATGTATATACACAACACAGACACACTTTTGGACTAATTTTTGGTTGTGCTAAGGGTTTATCAGAAACAACAACTCTATCTCAAAGGTAATGATAAGGTATATGTGAATTTTATTCTTTGCATATCCCATTTCGTCGGATTACACTAGGTTTGTTTATTATTATTATTATTATTATTATTATTATTATTATTATTATTATTATTATTATTATTATTACTATTCACATTAAGTATTTAAATATTCTAGTGATACAGACCACATCTTTAAACTTTTGAGAAGAACATTTTTCTTGTTATAAAAAGAAATAACATTAAAATTTTGTTTATGTATTAATCAAAAGATTATCATTCATGAATTAAAAGGAAAAAACAAACAACTTATAATTGAAGGAACTTTGCAAAGCTAACCTTAAAAATGTCTTTGTTAGCTTTTTTGAGTGCAATAAAAGATATCGGAACGTCAATTAATATTGCATTCTCATCACCATCAACTTCGTACTGCTTATCCATATTCTATTCAAAAGTATTAAAAAAATAATTAGATATTTTTAAAAATGAATAAATATGTGGAGTTATTGAGAGGAAGTTCCAAAAAAAAATTGATCGCTTGCTAGGAATTTACATACACAAACGCGTGCGCATACACATGCACACACACACACAAACACAAATTATATATATATACACACAAACACACTTCTTTGGAGAATTTATTTTTGGAGCTAAGGATTTATCAAAAATAAGTACTCTACCTCAAAGGTGCTGATAAGGATTGTGTACACTTTATTCTTCTCATACCTCATTTCGTCAAGTTAAACTAGGTTTCTTGTCGTTTATATTATTATTATAGGCATGACATATTTAAATATTGTTGTCATACAGATTATGTTTTAACTTTATGGAAGAACTTTTTTATTGTTGTCATACAGATTATGTTTTAACTTTATGGAAAAACATTTTATTCTTTCAAAAAGAAAATAACATTAAATTTTTGTTTAGGAATTCTTCAACTATTGTTGTATATGCATTAACAGAAACAAAAACAAGCAACTTATCATTACAGAAACTTTTTCAAAGAGAACCTGCGAAAATTCGATGCTTGCTTTTTCCAGTGCAATAAAAGACATAAAACATCCATTAATGTTGCATCGTCATCACCATCAACTTCGTTCTGCATCTCCATATTCTAGTTGAAAATATGAAAAAAATAGTTAGATATTTTGTAAAATGGTAAATTTTGTAGAGTAATGGATGAGAAGATTCAGTAAATAGTTTTATGTGATATGAAACTTTCATCCTAAATTAGAATTTTATTCTATATAAATTAATTTTTTTTGTTGAAGACTAATTTAAAAAGATTCTATTTCTAAGTAAAATGTTAACTCGAGAGATGTAAAATTATAAATAGGCTTATATTTTAGCATTCAATCTTATTAGATAATCATAATACAGAGATGTTTATTCAAACATTCATGAACAATTTATCATTTATTTATCCTTTCAAAATTTGATGTCTTAGATATAATCATAAAAATTAAATGAGACGTCAAACATGTTACAGAACTTCTAATACTACTACTAGTAGTACTATTGTCTATATGTATTTAAATTACTACTTTACTTTTATCATTTTTTATGTCACTATAGGCCAATTCGTTTGGGTCAAATACATAAATGAGGGTTCACATAGCCTATTTAATTTTAATTTTGATTGAGATATAGTTAAATGTTGTCATTGTTGTTATGCGACTTAGATTTTTATCTGGAGGATTTTTTCGTCATTCTTCCATATTATAACTAATATTTAAAAATTTATTACCAAACAAAACAATGGATTTATTAAAAACCTTATAATAAGTATATTAAAGAGTAAAGGATTTTTTTATAGCTTACCAATGAGACACCAGTTTGTGGTGCAATAGAAGATAGAGGAACTGCCATTATTGCATCTATACGATCAACTTTGTGATGCTTATCCATTTTCTAGAAGAAAATATGAAATAAAAAGGTTATTACCGAATATATCAAAACATTTATGCACATATGTTAATTGAAAACAACTAAACACCTTATAATAAGTATGTTAAACAATCAAGATAACTTTTCGATGCTTACCAATGAGACACCACCTTGTGGTGCAATAAAAGATATGGGGATAGCCATTATTGCATTTCTGGGATCCATTTCATGGTGCCTATCTATTCTCTAGTAGAAAATAAGAAATTAATCAAAGTTGTAATAGAATATCAAAGATAAAGAAATAATTGTTTTTTCATAAGTCTTATGATATCAAATACAAGTGCAATGATTTCCTTGAGAAACTCAAACTTCTTAGAAACTTTTCTAGCATCTTCACTTTAACTTTATTTTTACTTTCTATTCTTGTAAAGAAATTATAGTTTCAATGGTCACGCAAACTAATTTATAGTTTAATATATTTATTTATAACATAGTTTTAGTAGAGTAGTAATAGTAAGTCAAGTGCTCTATGTTAATTCATAGTTTGTTCAATTTTCATCAAATTTACCATGTTTAGTTAGTAGGCATTTAGATGAAAATTGGATAAGTGATTTCATCTCGTGATTTAAAATTATAAGATGAAATCTCAAATTCTCCAAAAAACTTAATTTGAAAATTTCATATTAGTATCTCAGATTTTTCGAATACAAATATTGACCCACAAATTAATATTTCTTATATAAAAAAATAATAATACAACTAAAGAATTATTTCAATGATACGGAAGGAATAATGAAATATATACAAAAAGTGAACATGATGATATATTTACTAGTTCTATTAACCACGGTCAATTTTATTAAAGAGTAACAATATTAAAGTTAACTACAACTCATTTTTAAAATTACCTTTTCATTGAACAAAATAACATTTGGACAATAAATATTGTATTTTTTTAAAATAACTTTTTTATATTGTATTGTTCTTTTATGTTTTGTCCGGAAGTTTGTTTTATTTTGTATGATTGTAAAAATAAAAAATTGGGATACATTTGATAGTTTTCATAACTTATGGGAGTATTATATTATATGCCTAAAAAGCAACTTAAAATACCAAATTGCAAGTAGAGACAAAGCTTGAACTTGATTTCATATTATCATTTTATCTCACATTGTTTTTAATTAATCTATTATTTATTGTATGGATATAAGGAGTTCAAAAGACTTTCATATGTGGTGAGTTTAATAAAAGATATATGTTTTATTTCCTTCATAACCACACGGGTTTTGTACCGAGATCATACCTTACTAATTTTCTAAGTAATGAATGGTTTGAATTTCAAAAAATATATATTTTTATATTTTTAATACTTGAAAACAAATTCACTCTCAAAAATAAAAACATTCTTCACGCATCATATAATAACTGTTCATTGTCTTATGAATTTTTTCTTGGTATATTTTAGAATACTCGTAATCCCTTTTGGTGTAGAAATCCTTTTGACCAAATAAATTTGGAACTTAATATATTTTCCTTCTTGGATTTGAAGAACTTTTTCCTTACAGGTCTGGGACAACTGAAATCTATATAGAGAGTTATAGTTGGGGATTATAAAAGCATCTTACATGACACAATATAGTCCTAATGGCTTGAGAAATTTGTAAGGAAAACACTTCTTCTTCTATTTCATAGTGGAAAATTCCCTTGCTTTCTTCTTCGAGGATTAGGCCGCCTTGAACTTCATTAAATACTTATATTATTTTTTGTTCCCTGTTATTTGTTTGTGTTGTGTTCTACTTAGTCCTCTATATTCTGACAAAAATAAATAATGTTATATGGATTAAAATTATCTTGAAAAACTTATCATTGTTTACATGAATTTATGGCTTAACTAAGAAATGGCACAATTGTAAAATAGAACTTAGGCATATTAAATATTGTTTAAAAGTATTATTTAAAATATTATTAGTCATATACTATACGAGTCCTCAAATTAGAATCATCTAGGGTCTTATTTTAATGCAAATAATATCCTCGATTGTTTATTTTATCTCGGTATCTTATAAAACACCTAAGTTTCACGTATTTGTGGATTGTGTAGGAGCATGGACACTTACGCGCAAAATGAAAGAAAAATGGAAAAAAAGAGTTGGATATGCAAAGGTGCGCATCGCCAAGCACACTTGGTGATCCGTCGAAAAGAAAAGTTTCGACTTATGTTACAACAAGTGAGCCATGAATTGGGGCTTCACTGATCAATTCGGCGAAACAGAAGATTATCGCCCACCTATCAAGAACACAGGGACAAGGAAGGCATCATGCAACCGGTGACGAACTGAACGAAGGGAGATTCGCTGAATCATTCGACAAATCACGACTAACTACGCTGAAAAGAGTCCAGCAAAATTTTAAAGGCTATAAATATTGAACGCTTTAATTATGATAAATAAAATTAGAGACTAAAACAATTTTACACTTGATATTTTATTTTAGAAATTTTCTTCTTATGTTTTCTCTCAAGTTTGAAGAGGGTATTGTGGAAGCTTGAAGAAAGAAGTTCATCTTTCTATTTTTTGAAGTGGGTCTTCTTCATTTACCTTTTTCCCTACTTTTAATATTAAATGTATTATACCCTCTTGATATCTTTATCATTTTAAGTATATTTTATTATTACTTGATGTGTGGCTAAAAAACCTCATTTTTGGGGTGTCATTTAAAATTATGGGTTGACTAATTTGTTAGGTCCTGCTAGATTGTAGCTTAGATTGAATTTTAATGGTGATTTCACCTAGTGGTTGTGGTTTAACCTAATAGGTTTTTAATTGTAAATACAAAACTTCCCATGTGTTTTTGACTTACTAGACAGAGAGGTCGTGAAACTAAGACCACTAGACTGATCTCCAAAGTAGTGGGTTGACATGTTGTTCAGTAAGAGAGGGTGAGCCCTAGTCCCATATTTAAGAACTTCCTTCGAAAGAGTGAGTGCGGATAATGCGTAGGATGGATAGTTTAGACGAGTGGGTCACTGTGAGGAACTCATTTGATATGGGGTAAATTTCCTCAGAAGGAACTTCCAAGCATTGGAGAAAATATAATATTATCTATGATGATTGTATCTCTCCTAGGAAAAAATAAAATGTTTTTTTCTGAAGCCCTCTATCATATTAGTAAAATATCAAAAATTATTGTACGCTGATAATTTGTCATTAAAGAATAAGAGGAAGAAAAAGAGGAAGAAGAGGAGGAAGAAAAGGAGGAGGAAGAAGTTGAATCAGTATTTAAACAAATTTTATTAAATTTTATTGTGCTAATATGAACAATACTATTAGGACAAAAATGGTATAATAATCTTTTCGAACTCAAATTCTTAGTCTTAAAAATGGTAAAATCAAACTTTAAATATAAAATTTACATTACAAAGTCTGAATTCAACAGCTTTATTAAATAACCTAAGAGAAATAACTTTTAAAAATATTTTATTTAATAACTAATATAATAATAATTTTTCTAAGAAAGATCTTCATTGTGTGCCTCGGGTACGAGCTCAAAATCCCAAAGGTAAAGAAAAGATTGTATTGGAGGACTTAATGTAGCATCTCCTGAGTTTACAAGTATTGCATCATCTCCTAAGTTCACTTGTTGATGCCCATATAAATCTTCATTTCCTCTTTTTCTCTTTTTTTCTGGCCATAAAAAGATTACAAAATAATAAAAATCAACAAATGCACAGCTAATGAGCGTGAAAACAACAACAATAATACAAATATATATATAGTAACTAGCTTACCATTGTTTGAAGGGATGTCATGTTGAGATAAGTACTTAGCTTCTCCCCGATTCTTAATGTATAACCCATCATAAGATTTAGTAGATGTTCCAACTACATAGTTTTTTATCAATTTTTTACCGCACACAAGTTGTATACGCCTTGGTGTCGCCTGCAAATTAAATTATTAATAATAGTGTAGAAAAGAGACAATCTCATTATGAATTCTAATATAATAATTTTGCACTAACCTGAAATGTTTCTTCATTTTCTCTTGATTTCTTTGTTATTTCAGGAACTTCCCCATATACAACAAATTTATACACTTCTATCAAAGATCGAAACTTTTTTTTTGTCTCCAAATGAAGGTAGACCTATTTATCAATAATTATTAAATTCTTATCAAAAACTCATCAAAGAAAATATACATAATCATTTTGTTGGCAGGGAAACATGCAGATTATTCAAAAGAAAACTTACGTAATCTATTATTATTATTCTTATTATTATTACTATTACTATTCACATTAAGTATTTAAATATTCTAGTGATACAGATCACATCTTTAAACTTGTGAGAGAACAATTTTCTTGTTATAAAAAGAAATAACATTAAAATTTTGTTTATGTATTAATCAAAAGATTATCATACATGAATTAAATAAAAAAAACAAACAAATTATAATTGAAGGAACTTTTGCAAAGCTAACCTGAAAAATATCTTTGTTAGCTTTTTTGAGTGCAATAAAAGATATCGGAACGTCAATTAATGTTGCATCCTTATCACCATCAACTTCGTACTGCATATCCATATTCTATTCAAAAGTATTAAAAAATAATTAGATATTTTTAAAAATGAATAATTGTGTGGAGTAATTGAGAGAAAGTTCCAAAAAATAATTGATCGCTTGCTAGGAATGTACATACACAAACGCGTGCGCATACACATGAACACACACACACAAACACAAATTATATATGTATACACAAACACATTTCTTTGGAGAATTTATTATTGGAGCTAAGGATTTATCAAAAATAAGTACTCTACCTCGAAGGTGCTGATTAGGATTGTGTACACTTTATTCTTCTCATACCTCATTTCGTCAAATTACACTAGGTTTCTTGTCGTTTATATTATTATTATAGGCATGACATATTTAAATATTGTTGTCAAACAGATTATGTTTTAACTTTATGGAAGAACATTTTCTTCTTTCAAAAAGAAAATAACATTAAATTTTTGTTTAGGAATTCATCAACTATTGTTTTATATGCATTAAAAGAAACAAAAACAAGCAACCTATCATTACAGAAACTTTTTCAAAGAGAACCTGCGAAAATTCGATGCTTGCTTTTTCCAGTGCAACAAAAGATATGAAAACATCCATTAATGTTGCATCCTCATCACCATCAACTTCGTTCTGCATCTCCATATTCTAGTTGAAAGTATTAAAAAAATAGTTAGATATTTTGCAAAATGGTAAATTTTGTAGAGTAATGGATGAGAAGACTTTCAAAAAACAAATTCTCGCTTGCTAGGAATTCAAATACACGTAGGCTCACACACACAGGCGCACACATACACAAATTTTATATCAATATATATATATATATATATATATAT
>NC_028637.1:68247096-68269482 GCF_001406875.1 Solanum pennellii | reverse complement strand
TTGATCATAGATGTTCTTGTGGTGATGACTTCCAGATTTTGGGGAAATAATAGATGTTGAATTTTAGAAGTTCTTGAATTGTCTTTATTTAATGAGTTTAAGTCTTCCCGCATTGCTTTATGTTGATATTAAATTGAAATGTTAAGGTTTAGATTGGTTGGTTCGCTCACATAGGAGGGTAAATGTGGGTGCCAGTCGCGGCTCGGTTTTGGGTCGTGACAATTAAAGAGTACAGGATTTTTTTAAAGCTTACCAATGAGACACCAGTTTGTGGTGCAATAGAAGATAGAGGAACTGCCATTATTGCATCTATACGATCAACTTTGTGATGCTTATCCATTTACTAGAAGAAAATATGAAATAAAAAGGTTTTTACCGAATATATCAAAACATTTATGTACATATGTTAATTGAAAACAACTAAACACCTTATAATAAGTATGTTAAACAATCAAGAAAACTTTTCGAAGCTTACCAATGAGACACCACCTTGTGGTGCAATAAAAGATATGGGGATAGCCATTATTGCATTTCTGGGATCCATTTCATGGTGCCTATCCATTCTATAGTAGAAAATAAGAAATTAATCAAAGTTGTAATAGAATATCAAAGATAAAGAAATAATTGTTTTTTCATAAGTCTTATGATATCAAATACAAGTGCAATGATTTTCATGAGAAACTCAAACTTCTTAGAAACTTTTCTAGCATCTTCACATTAATTTTGTTTTTACTTTCTATTCTTGTAAAGAACTTATAGTTTCAATGGTCACGCAAACTAATTTCTATTTTAATATATTTATTTATAACATAGTTTTAGGAGAGTAATAATAGTAAGTCAAGTGCTCTATGTCATATCATAGTTTGTTCAATTTTCATCAAATTTACCATGTTTAGTTAGTAGGCATTTAGATGAAAATTGGATAAGTGATTTCATCTCGTGATTTAAAATTATAAGATGAAATCTCAAATTCTCCCAAAAACTTTATTTGAGAATTTCATATTAGGATCTCAGATTTTTCGAATACAAATATTGACCCACAAATTTATATTTCATATATAAAAAAATAATAATACAACTAAAGAATTATTTTCAAGGATACGGAAGGACTAATGAAATATATACAAAAAGTGAACATGATGATATATTTACTAATTCTATTAACCACGGTCAATTTAATTAAAGAGTAACAATATTAAAGTTAACTACAACTCATTTTTAATATTACCTTTTCATTGAACAAAATAACATTTGAACTATAAATATTGTATTTTTTTAAAATAACTTTTTTATATTGTATTGTTTTTTTTATGTTTTGTCCGAAAGTTTGTTTTATTTTGTATGATTGTAAAAATAAAAAAATCGGGATACATTTGATAGTTTACATAACTTATGGGAGTATTATATTATATGCCTAAAAAGAAACTTAAAATACCAAATTGCAAGTAGAGATAAAGCTTGAACTTGATTTCATATTATCATTTTATCTCACATGGTTTTCAATTAATCTATTATTTATTGTATGGATATAAAGAGTTCAAAAGATTTTCATATGTGGTGAGTTTAATTAAAGATATATGTTTTATTTCCTTCATAACCACACGGGTTTTGTACCTAGGTCATACCTTACAAATTTTCTAAGTAATGAATGGTTTGAATTTGAAAAAAAATATATTTTTATATTTTTAATACTTGAAAACAAATTCATTCTGAAAAATAAAAACATTCTTCACGAATCATAGGCATAAATTCTATAATAACTGTTCATTGTCTTATGAATTTTTTCTTGGTATATTTTAGAATACTCATAATCCCTTTTGGTGTAGAAATCCTTTTGACCAAATAAATTTGGAACTTAATATATTCTCCTTCTTGGATTTGGAGAACTTTTTCCTTACAGGTCAGGGACAACTGAAATCTATTAGAGAGATACAGTTGGGGATTATAAAAGCATCGTACATGACACAATATAGTCCTAATGGATTGAGAAAATTGTAAGGAAAACACTTCTTCTTTTATTTCATAGTGGAAAATTCCCTTGCTTTCTTCTTCAAGGATTAGGCCGCCTTGAACTTCATTAAATACTTATATTATTTTTTGTTCCCTGTTATTTGTTTGTGTTGTGTTCTACTTAGTCCTTTATTTTCTCACAAAAATAAATAATGTTATATGGATTAAAATTATCTTGAAAAACTTATCATTGGTTACATGAATTTATGGCTTAACTAAGAAATGGCACAATTGTAAAATAGAACTTAGGCTTATTAAAAAATGTTTAAAATTATTTTTTAAAATACTATAATTCATATACTATACGAGTCCTCAAGTTAGACTCATCTAGGATCTTATTTTAATGCAAATAGTATCCTCGATTGTTTATTTTATCTCGATATCTTATAAAACACCTAAGTTTCACGTATTTTTGGGTTGTGTAGGAGCATGCACACTTACGCGCAAAATGATAGAAAAATGGAAAAAAAGAGTTGGATATGCAAAGGTGCGCATCGCCAAGCACACTTGGTGATCCGTCGAATAGAAAAGTTTCGACTTATGTTACAGCAATTGAGCCATGAATTGGGGCTTTGTTGATCATTTTGGCGAAAAAGATGATTATCACCCACCTATCAAGAAAACAGGCACAAGGAAGGCATCATGCAATCGGTGACGAACTGAACGAAGGGAGATTCGCTGAATCATTCGACAAATCACGGCTAACTACGCTGAAAAGAGTCCAGCAAAATTTTAAAGTCTATAAATATTGAACGCTTTAATTATGATAAATAAAATTAGAAACTAAAACAATTTTACACGTGATATTTTATTTTAGAAACTTTCTTCTTATGTTTTCTCTCAAGTTTGAAGAGGGTATTGTGGAAGCTTGAAAAAAGAAGTTCGTCTTTCTATTTTTGGAAGTGGGTCTTCTTCATTTACCTTTCTTTCTACTTTTAATTTTAAATGTATTATACCCACTTGATATCTTTATCATTTTAAGTATATTTTATTGTTACTTGATGTGTGGCTAAAAAACCTCATTTTGGGGGTGTCATTTAAAATTATGGGTTGACTAATTTGTTGGGTTCTGCTAGATTGTAGCTTAGATTGCATTTTAATGGTGATTTCACCTTGTGGTTGTGGTTTAACATAATAGGTTTGTAATTGTAAATACAAAACTTCCCATGTGTTTTCGACTTACTCGGAAGAGAGGTCGTGAAACTAAGACCACTAGACTGATCTCCAAAGTAGTGGGTTGACATGTGGTTCAGTGAGAGAGGGTGAGCCCTAGTCCCATATTTAAGAACTCCCTTCGAAAGAGTGAGTGCGGATAAGGCGTAGGATGGATAGTTTAGACTAGTGGGTCTCTGAGAAGAACTCATTTGATATGGCGTAAATTTCCTTAGAAGGAACTTCCTTTCACCTAAAGCATAGGCTAATCACCATTGCCTTGTGAAATTAGTTACCTAAAGCATAAGCATAGGCTAATCACCATTGCCTTGCGAAATTAGCTACCTATAGCATACGCCCACCACTTTTATCTTCACATATATCAATCACACCCAAGAACTCTCTCTTATATTTTATTTTCCTTTTTATTTTTGCTATTCTATTACATGTGACAAAAACCCTTATCAATATTTGACACATTGGTGTCACAAATTAAATTTGTTTGTTTTTGTATTAGAAAATGTCCTAATTTATCACTATTTAGAATGAAATTCTATGTATTTACTACTTTCACTACCACTCCATGGGACACGACCCCAACCCTTGGTTGGGTTACTATACTAGCTTCGATTTGTAGACACTCAGACTATACACTAGTGTCATTGCTCACGAGCTAAAACTAAAAATAAAAACAAAGCATCAAAGAGTTAAAATGGAGCCACTGCCAGGGAGTGTTGTCACGTAAAAATGGAGTTACTTATAGTTTTTAGTTCATTGTAACGTATCCTTTACATTTTTTTTTTATTTTTGTTGTTCATTGTTTTGTGTGATTGTGTATTTATGCATAGTAACAAGAATGGAAAACAACTGCAGACTTCACATAGACCATCCCCTCTTGAATGTGTTAAAACTAAGGGAATACCTCATACCTTTAAGTTGGTAGAGGATGAGACTCTTGAGGAAATGTGGTTGTATTTTATAAAAGTAGTAGAACCATGCCCATTTCAGGGGATGTCCAAGAAGTCTTTACTCGAGTGCTTATACAGAGGTATTAGGACCGAAACTAGAAGTATCGTCGATAAACGCTTACTAGGCGGTATACTCCTTCACCCCTACGAAGTGGTAGACCAAACCCTTTATAATATAGCTAGAACTTATAAATGAAATGAAGAAAACTACGAGTGGGATTCACTTGTAGCTTAAGTAGACA
This sequence comes from Solanum pennellii, assembly GCF_001406875.1. NCBI lineage: Eukaryota > Viridiplantae > Streptophyta > Magnoliopsida > Solanales > Solanaceae > Solanum > Solanum pennellii. The sequence continues at coordinate 68,265,110 of NC_028637.1, read as the reverse complement.
ATCTATCCAAGCGACTGAAGGAGATACAAACACAAGATAAAATGTTGAATGAGCTCAAAAATAACATATAAATGTTGTATGACACAACAACCCAAAAACTATAATCATTCAACATCAAGATGATCAAATTATTGAGTTGATACCATGTCGTCATCCACCATTCGCGAGAGGCTCGCCTAACTAAACCATGGGTGAACTCGAAGAAGAAGAATAAGGGTTTACTGGAGTCGTGCCATAACGTTAACTAACGCGTTGTTTGGGAGGCAACCCAAAACCCTTTAAGTATTTTAAATATATTATTTAAATTAAGGGTGTTTTAATTTTGTAGATTCATGAGTGGAGGGCTTCTGAAGGAATCGGTTTGAGGCATACAAATTATGTTGGCGAAGAGCCAACTTGATTGTTGATTGAGATAATATCCGCTTTTTAACTTTTCAAATAAGATGGAGGTTCTTTACGACTCAACGAAAAAATAAAATCGCTTGTCGTACCGCCAAGTAGCTTAGCAGATATTCAACTTACGTCACCAATGGAATGAGATATGAAAATGTTGTATAAAATCGCCGCCTTTAATTCTCCACAATATTTACATTACTCCCATTCTTTATTTTAGTCTTTACAAAACTGTGGTATCTCATAAGTATTTGAAGTTCAGTTATTATTGCTTGAATCTAGATCTATTTGCCGCTTATCGCCTAAATTTTCATCAGATCAGTAGCAAATATTTGTTCTACATGACCCTCCTTCAATTATGATATTTTCTATCTAGATATATGTTTTCCCAAGTAAGGTATGATAAACTTTCTGATATGGGAATGATAGAAATTTGAATACCCTAGGCGACAGTTATGTGGACACAAGTAGCAGTTGAGTAGAGAATTTTGTAAATTCTCCTTGAAGGGTTACGAGGTCGATTTTTGGAAACTAGAATTACAAAAAGAGAATCAGCTAGTCTGGCGAGCAAGATATGGCCCACCGGGACACTCGGTGGTTATTAAAACTGATTGAGTCATAAATGGCCCCAGTCTGCAGTAGAATGTGTTTAACAGTTGGCATAGAGAGTTTGAGTCGCAGAATATTATATATAGTTTCCCAAACAGATTTTTTTTACATATCAACCAAACCCAGTTGGATCCTACTAACAATATCTGAATTTTATTATGATTGCAAGTATAGCCAGATTTAATGATATAGAAAAACTAACACCTCCTTAAGGAAAAGCAACTGGGGGTACATAAAATACTCGGATATGCACAGAGAGAGGAAAAATAAAATATTTACTTCATGTAGAAATGGCAAAGATATCACTATTCCCCAACAAAAATCATTAAATAGGGCAAAGGATGATGGGTCCAGAATTATTCTTGAAGAAAAACTCTTATCTATAGATGGGGTGATTGATATATATCCTTAAATTATGAGAACACAGAGGTGTCATCACTTCCAGGTTTTCACCAAGCCGCATGGCTCATACATTCCATGTCTGGTTCGAGAGTGTTACACATCATATTAATCTCTGATGCAATCGGGAATGAAACATGTAGCAATAGTTCAGCCAATCAATTCTGTATTATTACGGGGGACGGTTGTCCAGTATGATCTTGACAATATTAGTGTTATCTTAGGTCGTCCTGAACACATGGAGGAATCATGCAAACACCTATCCAAAGCAATATCACTGGATAACATGAAAGATTGGTTAGCTCCCCTAAATTCGTATGATATCCTAAATTGATTAAGGTCCGGCACAACAATTGAAAAGAAAAGACTAAATGTAGTAGCTCGATATTGGTTTTGTTTTTATCAGTAGCATAATCATGCCTTCACAAATTGAATCTATCAGACATCCTGCAAGGGTCGCATGCCTAGGATGGTTTATTGACATAATTCAACGCAATTTGGGGGAGATCATAAATTTTGAGATCCTAATGATGCAAAACATCACTTTGTTTCCCGGTACTGATCTGTAAATTAAGCAAACAACTCAAGTACATAAGGAAGCTCAAAGGAATATGTTAATCACTCCTACTTCATTCACCGACATTAGAAGAATCGAAGCGGAATACCTTAAGGATCTTTAAGAGAACATGTTAAAGGGAATGGTTTTAAAAGCCCATCCAACTAATACAACATGGATAATTCCTACTATGATTAGAAATAAACTTACCGCTATCATCGCACGTCAGGTTTACGTCACACAAGATGCGCTTTACTGAATAGTAGAACATGCTCAGAGTGCTTATCATCGAATAGTTGCCCTAGAAACCTCTATTGTAGGAATGATCGAGATTGATCTGACTACTATTGTTATACCACTAAAACAACTATTGATGAACTTCAGGTAAGAATGGGTGTGTTCGAACGTAACCAAAGAACCACTGATAAGATGCCACATAAAAGGATGTGATCACGATAATGAAAAGGTAAACAGAGTAGGTGAAGTCCATCCTTATGTCTCGGAGTGTTACTAAACATGAACATAGACTCTGACAAAAAGCTACATCCCTGAGGACGCACCGGATACTGCTGACAAGGAACCAATGAGATAGAACAAATCTTGATTGGTGCAGCAGTACTAGTTTCTATCAAGAGTAAACACCTTGCTATGTTCAATAGGGGAAAACACACCAACACACGGAAAAACAACTTGAACATGATTTCTTTCCTTACTCTCTCTTCCATATAACTTTGCATTAAATTCTGTGTATCATATGAACTGCACTTTAGGACAAATGCTTTTTATTGTGGTAGGGTGAGGCCCACCTTGTTTTGTTAAGATGAATTTTTGCATGTTTTTAGATGGGTTGTGTTTTAAAATATTTTTTTTGTGGATTGTTGAGCTTATGGCTCTCTTTTTGGGGTCTTAATTTCAAAATAATTTGGACTTTTCAAAAAAGATTACTTTCGAAAATTTTGTCCCCTCTTGTGATGAAAGTGGTTGTTTTTGTACAAATTTAAGTCTTTTTTTAAATCATACCGATAACTTAAAAGGTGCTCTCAATCGAACAAACATGAATATACGGGTACCACAAAAATGAATGAAGTTACATAGACAATATGTGAACTCTTAGCATCTCGCAGTCATTAACCAATTATTGAATTGATTCTTTTGAAACGACAATTGTACACCAGCAAAATTGTGTTGTCTTATTTTACCTGTGTCAATGTCTTGTGTGATGAGCTTACTTTGAACCTTGGATGAATAAACGTAGAATTTGCCCAATTAGTTAGTCTGATTGATTTAGAAAGGTGTCCTCTTGAGATGATCTTAGGCTATAATCAAAGAGTCCAAGCCAACTTTGACGTATACCTCTTCTGTGGCCTACACCGTGAGCTTGTGAAACTTAGTTGAACACCCTTTGAGACATACCTATTCTTGGGGAAAAAATTATGAAACCAAGACCTTATTGTATCCATCACGTATAATCCACTTGATATGTGATATAAGTGAATAGCCAACATAGGCCAAAGCCTAAGTTGGGGATGTTGTAAGAAGGGAGAGGAGAAGTGAAAGAGTGCAGGAAAAGTCTCACAAACCCATGGTATTGCGTAGAAATGGAAACCCTTAATACATGAAAAAAGGAAACAAAAATAAAAGAATGAATAAGAAGGTTGTTGAATAAAAGCACAAAAAGAAATAAGATTTCCAACCAATCCATGGAGAAGAATGAAACAATGACTTAAAGGCACTTGACTAAAGATTTGTCAATTAAGAAAGGGGATGTGTTGAGAAATTCACATCCTATTTTGAAAAAATCCATCGAGCCTAAATGACCATACCTTTGTACTCAGCCCCCATTAAATTTCTTAGAAACACATTTTTTATCTTGAGTGAACAAAACGAAAGTCAATTGGAAAATAAGGGCAAACCTATGGGTGAAAAAAGGCATTGTGCCCCCTCTTTGTGAGTGTGATTATTGCATCATATTGATGACCTTAAGTTAATAAATCTACATGTATGAAAGTGGAATCATTCTTTGTGTAAGGGAATGTAGATACTTTTTTTAAGTATGAACTTTCATTAGTAAACGGTATTGTGAGCTCGAGAATCTTTGGTAATGGTGTGTTACACCTTGAATCTTTGAATGTACAACTGAGGTATGCATGAGTAATTTTAGTATTATTGTGTGTATTAGCGATTGAGTTTTGTGTAGAACTATTTGAGATATCTTACTTAAACGGATGAACTTAATTTTATCTGAGGACAAGCAAAAGATTAAGTTGGGGGTGTTCATGAGTCCTCAAATTGGACTTACCAATGGCCTTATTTAATGCATATAAGGTCCTTGATTATTTATTTTATCTCAATATATGATAAAAACTCCTAAGTTTTAGATATTTGTGGATTTGGTAGGAGCATGGACACTTAGGCGTAAAAAGGAAACAAAATGGACAAAAAGAGCTGAAGATACAAAGGTGTGCATCGCCAAGCACACTTGTCGATCAGCCAAATAGAAAAGTTATTTCCTTATTTGATAGCAAGTGAGCCCTGAAGGAAGTGGATAAAAAGATGACAAAAAGAAGCAGGTGAATCTTCGCCGATCAATTCTATAAAGCAGAATATTACCGCCGATCGATCCAGAACACATAGATAAGAAAGGCATCGTGCAAATGGCAATGAACTCAAAAAAGGGCAATTCAGCGAATAATGACTAATTGCTTTGAAAAGATTTTCCAGTACAATTGTGAAGTTTATGAATATTGACCTCTTTTATTATTTTGATTTAGTAAATTAGAGAGTTATACAATTTTACACTTGATATTTTATTTTATAATTTTTTTCATAAGTTCTCTCTAAATTTAGAGAGGGCTTTGTGGAAGCTTGCCGAAAGAAGTTCATCTTCTTATTTTCGAAGTGGGTCTTCTCCATTTACCTGCCTTTGCTACTTTTAAGGTGTAATCTCTAATACCCACTTCATATCATTATCATTTTGAGCATATTTGATTATTACTTGATATGTGGCTAAAAAACCCCTATTCTTGGGGTGTGATTTAGCAATTATGGGTTTATAGTTTTAAAAACAAAACTAACCAATGTCTTTTGACTTTCTCGAGGAAGAAGTCGTGAAAATAAGACCACTAGATTGATCTCCGAGGGAGTGGGTCGATATGCCCGAGAGGGCGAGCTCTAGTCCCATATCCAAGCACCCTTATTGAAAGAGCGAATTTGGATAAGGCGTAGGCTAGATAGTTTAGAAAAGTGGGTGTCCAAGAGGAAACCATTTGATATGGGGTAAGTTTCTCAAGAAGGAACTTGCATTCCCCTAAAGCTTAGACTAGTCACCATTGTCCTTCCATATTAGCTACCGAAATCATGTACCCGCCACTTTTATCTTCACATATAGAGATCACACCCCAAGAACTCTCTACCATACTTGATTTCCTTTATATTTTTTCTATTCTACTACTTGTGACAAAACCCCTTTCAATAATTGACAATTTGGTGTCACAAATTAATTGTGTTAATATTTTAAAATGTCTTAAACTATCACTATATTGAACGGAATTCTAAGTAGCTACTACCCTCACTACTACTCCCTTGGGACAGGACCCGAACCCTTTGTTTGGTTACTATAATAACTTCGATTCATAGACACTCAGACTGTAGGCTAGTGTCGTTGGTCATGATCTAAAGCTAAAAACAAAAATTAAGCATCAAAGAATCAATTTTCCATGTGTTGCATTATATATGGAACACTTTGTTAAATCAGTTTGAAAATCTAACATATGTCCTTAATTTTAAAATGTAAAATTCGACTATTTACCAATTACCATGTTGGTTTTACCTTATTTGGAAAAATATTCATAAAGGTACTATTATGTATAAAACTTCATATTTTAAGGATGATTTTGGAACCTAAATAGCAAAGCCTTTCCATAATTGTTTTTAGTGAAACTAAATCATATAAATTGAAATGGAAAGAGTAAATATTTAAATTATTATAAGATGTATGACCTATTTGAATAATGTTGTTGGAATAAAAGTCATATGTTTTAGATATAGAGAAGAATATTGTTCTTTATTTTATCATACAATTCGTATTAAAAGTTACTCAAGAATCCATCAAAATATTTTTGTAAATGACTTGTAAGAAAATAAATTAAAACTTTATAATTGGAGAAACTCTTAAAAAATCATACCTCTAAAACAACGGCTATTGATTCATCATGTGTCATAAAATATGTTGGAACTTCCATTAATATTGCATCCTTATCATTACCATCTTTTCGTTGTTTATCCATATTATAAAAGACAATAAGAAAAAAATAGCTAGATATTTAGAAAAACAAAAAATTGTGTGAAATAATGCTTTAGTTTTTTAAAAGAGATAAAAATTTCTCACTTGCTACACGTTTGTGTAGATATACCAAGTAACATTTCAAGAAGATAATCTATGAGATAGAACACCTAATATATAAAATAAAAAAATAAATGTTGATCAATCTTATGCACTTTTTAATAAGATATGTGATGGTCGTGGTCATGCAAGTCTTAAGATTACTAAATTCGTGATAAATAGTTTCATCCTAATGGAACATGTAGCTCGTCTCCTGCTTTGACTATAATTCCTAATCTACCTAGTAATCCTAAGGAAAAGGGAAACCTTATTTAGTGTAGATTCCATCAAAATATTTTGTGCATATCTGAAAATGACGAAAACTAACACCTTGTAATTAGATTTCTAAAGCTTACCTCTACAACATCAGATTTTGTTTCTTGAGATTCAAGTAAAGATATGGGAACTTCCATCAATGTTGCATCTTGATCACCAACTTTGTCCTACTTATCCATATCCATGTTGCAAATATGAAAAAGTTAGTTAAAACTTTTATAAATTTAAATTTTGTTTGAAGTGATGAAGAAGGTTTTAAAAAAAAGATATGAACTATTAGCTTACTATGTTTCAAGTAATATTTTAAGAACGTGATCAAAGTGATACAACAATAATAAAAAAAAAGGCTTAAAAAGATGTGTATTCATCAATAGCATATATTATGTAACTAGATCAATGATGGTTGTTATCATTTGAGATAGTTTGGTCATGTCATAGCTTGGGACTATGGAAAATCGAGGAATTAAATATATAAGAAAAAGGTTGTCTATGAAGACTTTTCATTTTTGACATAATGCATATTGAACATATGATATTGCACTACGCAGAAAAATATGAACATGTTTGTAGCTACTAGCAAGTATTAATTTTTATGTCTAATATGTTTGCATTAATAAAGATATAACATTAATCATTCATATATAAACTACTAAATCTATATTTTTTTAGGTTTGAACCTAAGTCATTAACTAAATTTTTTATGATGCAACCATCTATTGAGTCTTGATAGTTATAAATAATTACATAACAAAATCTCATATAATTAACATGTCAATTCAAAGGTTTCTGAAATATTATAGTTCATTAATTCAATTCATTCACTGCATACTCCATCTTTATCAATCATCATCATCATTGTTCACCATTCCCAACAATTACAATCAATACCCCACAACTACCATCATCTACTGCCACCACTATCAATCACTACAATCAACAACAAAACTTAACATTAAATATTTAACCTTTTTTTATTTGTTTGAGTAATTATATATTGTTGTCATGAAACGATTAAATTATTTTAGCTCTAGAGAAAAACATTATTTTTCTTTTGTAACACAATTATCATAAAAAAGTTGTTCAAGTATCTATCAAAAAATATTGTATATTGGTTATAAGGAAAAATTATGCACCTTATAAGTAGACATGTTTTTCAAAAGCATACCTCTAAATCATCCATTAACATTGCATCTTCGTCCACACAAATTTGGAGCTGGTTATTCATATCCTAGTAGAAAATAAAAATCAAGTAAAAAGATCTTTTGTAAGATGGAAATAGAAAAGCTTTTGTTCAAAAATAAATATAAAAACATCAAGCTTGCAAGTAATGATATTTATGTGTCAAGTAATATTATAAGAACTTAATCAAAGTGCTAGAATACATACACATAAAAAGTCAAAATAAAATATGTTTGTCCATCAATTTATATATTCAAGAACAAGAATAGTTATTGTTGTGGTGATGAAGCTCAAACGATTTACCAAGTACATTGGATGTATGATTAAAAAAATCGACTTAATCAAACTTTCTTTTGAAAAACGTTATAAATTTTGAAAAAAAATCAATTTTTAAAGTTATTGTTTTTAAGAAATTTTTTTAAAGGCGCCAAAAACCTCTAGATCTATAACAATTTATATTAATTTTTACACATAACAAGAATTATTTATCTTTTAATGGTAAAACCTAAGATGATAAAATCACTTTTATTAGAACTTTCATTCTTAAAATAAAAATATATTTTAGGTAAAAAGAGAGAAAAAATATGTAAAGCTTAGATCCATAAAAATAATCGACATTCGATCTATTGTAATCATGCATCTTTCAAGATTCATTAGATTAGTGATCAAAAAAATTATCTTAAATTTGAATTATTTTAATCCAAATTAAGAAATTTGGAGAAAATCAAATTAAAGAACATCTCAGTCCAAGAAAATTGTTAAAAGTGGCTACTATCGTTAGATCTATAACAAGTAAAATTTATTCCCACCCTATCAATAATTATTCCTTTTAAAATTTCGTCAAACTCAAAATGATCGATCTTCTCTCGTTCTCCCAAGATGTACTAGAACTTGAATACGTAAAATTGTAAGAGAAAATTAATAACATCAAAGAAAAAGAAAAAGCAAAAAGATCCTAGATAATTTTATAAGAGAAGATATATATATACACAGATAGATCAATAAAATTAACAACGCATAAGTGTAAACCTCAAACTTTTTTTGTAGCCGATTAACTGGATTAAGAATCTTGTTATGATAGAATGAACACAAAAGGCAGAGAAGGAAAAGTTAGGGTAAAAAGAAACTACCTATATATATACTAAGTGTCTTTACTTTTTTTTTCTTTGAACACTTATTTGGTTGGTAGCATTAAAGGAGAATTCATGTAATCTTCCTTTTTGAATGTTTTTTTCACTAAAATTATTTTAATTGTTTTTCCTATTAAGTCATCAAACTATAACTTTATTCCTTAGAAACAAATTATTTCTCTCAATAGATTCCTTAGTTGGCATACCATGTTGTATTAATTTATTATCCTTTTATAATGTATGATAAAATAAATTTTAGTATCAAATATTAAATGTAGTTTTTTAATTATAGATGGATAAATCAACTTAATTTCGTAACTATGTTGAAATGAAGTGATATCATCCTAACGAGGATGATATTCTCACGACTCAAACCGCCGTGAGTGACACCAACACTAATCAACCTTGTGGGAGAATTAAAGACTAACCCGAACTAACCAACACTGTATAAAGAAAATAACTCTTGGCAGGAAAATATAGAATACCATTAAGTTACTAAAGAATTGAATCCACATAAACAAAATGAGATAATTAAAATAATTGTGACGCAAAAATTACCCCATAACTTAAAACCATCATACCAAAACTCTAAATAGTTGAACTTGAGACGCAACCTCCACACTGAACATCGACTAAAACATAGAAGCCTATGCCTAAATAAACGGATAAGAAGATTTAGAAGAATCCATGGTATCCTGAAAGATGGAGCTCACCCTTGGACTAGAAATTAGATATCTCTCAACAGAGGTCTCAAAATAACCGCCGGAAGAGGTCTTTTACGCAACATGAAAAAGAACATGGATACCAGTACACAACCCATAGAGTACTAGTGGGATCACATGGAGAGAAATAAATGGATGTAAACGGTCAGTACAATATTGTAACATAGAACAATGTATAACATAACAACAATTATAAACCACATAGACTCTGAGTCACGTGTCTTGAAGCAACAACGCTTGGGTCAAATAATGTATAAGTACATCTCTCATATGATCACAATGAAAATATTGGGTCATCTCAACGAACTAAAAATCACATACATGAAAATCTCACAGAAAACGAACTCTGGCTGTTAATGTGCCGACATGGTACGCGAGCATAAATAATTAGTTTACCAATATGGTATCCGATTCATTCATTGTTAGTCTACCAGTGTTGTTCCCAAGCTAACAAGAAAATACAAACATTCATTAAAAACCACATAGCATAATGAACAAGGCCAATTGAAAATCACGACTTCATTAAATGAGGTTATAACCTATATGATGTCATTTCATATGTCTTCCTACCATTATTACAAACATGATAATACGAAATATTTGACATGCATTCCTACATAGTTGGAAACATTGTCATGAACTGAAAATTGTGTTTGGCATCATTCTTTTTATCCCACCAAGACAAGATAACCTAAAAACCAAAGATAACGATAACAAATGGAATTATAGAAAGAATAAAGTATATCACCCTAATGTAATGTAAAAATCATAATAAACGTAACTAAGCTATAACACCTTAGAGTGAACAAAAGGGAAACGGTTGACCCCATAGCAGGGCATATGTCGTGAATAAGACCATGATGTGTCACCCTCATTGGGTCTCACACCGAATAACAAGATGGAGGAACAGGAACACTACAAGTTTCATGGAACTCAAGACGAGCTGCCAAGTTGGCGTTGAGAACAAATAAAACCACCCAATGACTTGTGAGGGACCAAAGACCACTAGACTGTCCGTAAAACCCCACATGCTCTGTTAAGTGTCTTTTAAAAAAATGACCCTGTACCAACCCAAATTCTATGAGAAACCACGGTTTCCCATACAACCCGTGGTGCTTCATAAAGTCCATGAATGGGCCTGTGAAAGAGGACTATAATCTTTTAAGTCACGGTAGTTTTTTTGTTTTCCCCTATAAGTTATGCAGTTAAACTTTGTTATTTATGCCTAAATTACATTTGTTTACTCACTCTAAGCCGTATAATCGAGTTAGAAATAACCTAGGACCCTAATTTTCCTAATATCATCCAACTTAAAAAGAAAAGCTTACAAAGAGGCGATAATTTCTCGCAAGAATAAGTAGAGGTTTTCCTCAAGTTCAGCCCTGAAATCAAAAGAATTTATGTTTAGTTTCCATCAGCATTTATGTTCGATTTTACTTTTTTGTTTCTTTGACTTATAAGGTCCCTTAAATTTAGTTAGTTCTTTTATATCTCATAAACTTTTCAGACCTATGGTTTCTAGATTTTGAAGATTTGTTCGTGAATTAGTATAGTCACATGAAAGACCCATAACCCTAGGTTGTATAAATTTATAAAATATCACGAATTATACATGCAAGGAAAATAAGACTAAATCTTTCCTCAAAGTTTGAAATGCAAATCTTCAGTATATATATGTTGCGTTCTCAGTTAGCATATTAGTTCTTTGAGCTACTAATTATTTCACTCCATTTAAGCTTCTCATATTCATCTAGGAATTGACTTAGAATTTAGTTGGATTAGAGTTCAAGTACCCTTAAGTCCCAAAACAACGTGCCTACATAGGTTCATAAGTCTTATTTTTTGGGCATTCGTTTAAGTGACCACACCATAGTCAACCCTATACCCCTAAAAAGGGCTCACATGGTTTACGTTGGTTAACCGAACCTCCCACATTAAAAATGTTATTGCATTTACATAAATTAGCATTTACATCACTATACAATTTAGCCTGTTAGCTTCATGATTAGTACTTGTTCGTTCCATCCAGTTTAGTTTAATTTTGCTTCAAAACAATTTATTACTTTTTTTAGCTTATATATATACACATCCTACATGCTCTGTTCATTTAAATTACTGACACATACTTTTGTACTACATTGTTTTATGATATAGGTTTAGGAACTAAGCATCCATATCACTCTTAGTCCATCTCCAATATGAATTCATCAAATTTAGTGGTGATTTCTCATACTTCAAGGAAAATACACATTTTTTACTTTTAAGTCTTTACTTAAGTTTTCGGTCTTGATAGAGTTAGATAGGGGCATGTCCTAGAAACTCAATTCTTTTAGACGCTTTTTAGGGAATATATTAGTTTCAACTCAAGTTGTTAAGTGTTGTATTAGTCATAACAAATATCTTATGATATATCAAATAGTAAGACTAATTGGGTTTTCCACATTCAAAATATCCTCTTCTTTTAGCTTCCGCATAGTATATGTTTTACATAGTTATTTTTTTAGTACGCCTTTTATCTGCCAGATTCAAGGTTAGCTTGGGGTCACTCATAATCATAGGTATCGTGATAAGTTTATGGGGTAGCCGTTGGATGTGAAAAACATCATATGAGAGAATTAGTTCAACAGTCTTAGGGTGTCTGAGATATGCACTAGGCACTACTTCTTGCATGTGTGTGTAGCTCACAACACCTATAACAGAGAGGTTACTTGGTGTTCTAAGAATTTTCTGTGTATTTTTTTAATTTTACTGTGCACGGTGTGTAATTCAACTTCTCCTTTGTAATCCATTGTTATGCATTTTATATCATGCCTCCTTGTAGAACTAATACATAAAATGCTAACACAGTTCCTCCAATTCGAAACATGATGCTACAAATGCAGAATTTTAGAATGCAACCTAGCTTTTGTCTCAAACCTATCTAACTAAAACAATCAACGTACATCAGTTTAGGAAAACTTTGATGGTTGATTAGCTATAACCATTGTTCAAGATTTTATGCTTATGAATCTTCCTAAGTTTCTAGGGTCGCAGGTAGGTGAGGAACCACATAACTTCATTAATGAGGTCATGAAGATTCTTTTTGTAATGCAAGTGACAGTACTGATAAGGTGGATTGGGCATCCTACCATTTTAAGGATGTTGTCATATTTTGTTCACATAATGGAAAGACAACTGGGGTGTGGATGCAGCTCCTGTGACATAAGACTACTTTGCTTGAGCTTTTTTGGATAGGTTCTTCTCGAGAGTGTTTAGGGAGGCTAAGTACTAATTAGTCATGAACATGAAGTAGGGTTCTATTGTAGTCCAACAATACAAGCTGAAGTTCACGCAACTCTCCAGGCATGCTTGACATATGGTTGACGGTTTTAAAAGCACAAATGAGCAGGTTCTTTTTTGAAGTACCCTATCTGGTGAATACTGACTGAGGAGAGGCCATGTTATTTACAGATATGAATATCTCCAAACTAATGATTCATTCTTAGGAGGTTTAGTGAGATACGCTTAGGTAAATGGACAATGATACCAATAAGGGTAGGATGGATAACTATGAGTACTCTCAGAAGATGCCAGGTAGTAGAAATCGCTCACTGTTTCTGTAGAGGTCTACAACCCCAACACGTTCATAAGCTAGCGCTTCGTCCCCCATGTTTCAACATGATCAGAAAGGGGGAAGGGAGAGCATTAGAATCTAAGTCACAAGGGAGTGCTTCACGTAACCAAAATTTCCCAACTTGTCAAAAGTGTTGTAAGAATCATCCAAGAGAGAGTCATGGAGGCATAGAAGGGTTCTTTGGGTGTGGTTAGTCAGGTCATGGGTTGAAGGATGGCTCCTCTTCAAGTAAAATACAAGAGGTCACATGTCTCTATCTACAACTTCAGCAGCTTCAACTGGTCGCCCTAGTCAGCAAGGTGCTTCATCTAGTTGAGATGGTGGTCAGTGTCATATAACATTGTATGCTTTTCAAGCTTGCGATGAAAAAGAAGATTCTCCTAATGTGGTCAATAGTTTGTCGCAAGTCATCCATTTAGAACTTTTATGCAAAGTTATATCCATGGGCTACACTTTCCTTTTTTCACTCCTTATGAGTCTATACTCTGGGTTGTGACCAAGTTATAGGTAGATGGGCATACAGAAATTGCTCTATCACTATTTTTGAGAAAGGAACCTCAACAAACCTTGTAGAGTAAGAAATAATAGATTTATATATCATTTGGCAATGGATCTGTTACATTCTTGTTATGACTAAGTCGATAACAAAACTAGGATATCAATTTTCGAATCCGAATGAGACAGTATAAGAGTTGAAGGATAGTAACTAATTCCTTTTAGTCATGTTATCTATTACCTTAATGTTATGAAAATGATTTCTAATGGGTATATATATTTTTTTAATCTGGTTAAGGATTAGTACTTTTGAAACCCCAACTCTTGAGTCAGCCGTAGTCGTAAATGATTTTCTAGATGTGTTGCCAGAAGTTTTTTCAAAAGATCCTCCCAGAGTCCCGAAAGGGTAATCACATCAGAATAAATCTGCTTCCATATACAAAGCCTATCTTGATTCCTCCTTACATAATGTATCAATCTAATCTAAACAAATTTAAAAAAAATAGTTTAATGAATTTTGTAAAAGATCTTAATCTAACACACTGTATCTCTATGTGGTTCTCTAATATTGTTCATAAGAAGGAAACACGATTATCTCATAATATTCATTCATTATAGTCATATGAGCATAGTAAAAATGAAGAATAAGTATCTCATCCCAAGGTGCTAGTTTATTTTCTAAAATAGACCTCAGATTCAGCTATAATCACAGAGTTCAGAGATATTAAATTCCCAAAGATAACCTTCAGTACTCGATATAGTCAATATGAATTTTGTATTTATGTATTTAAGAGTAATCAATGATCTTGCAGTTTTCATGGACTTAATGAATAGGGTTTTCAAACAATATTTGGACTTTAAATCACCATCTTTATCGATGATATCCTCATGTACTGTTGGAGTAAGGAAGGGCATATGACTCATCTGATAGTTGTTCAACAAATTCTCAAAGATCGCCAAATATACGCTTAGTTCATCAAATTTTAATTTTGATAACAAGTTGTATCTTTCCTTAGTCATGTGGTATCTCTCAAAGGAATCGGAGTGGGTTTCCACAAAAATGAGGCACTACAACGTTATATCAAACCCACCACTCAAACTAATATTAGAAGTTTTTAGGATTTTTCTGGTTAATAACCAAGGTTTATTAAAGGATTTTTATCCATAGGTTCCCCATTAACAAAGTTGACGGATAAGAAGGTGAAGTTTTAGTGGTCTGATGAGCATGATAAAATCATGTCATAACTGAAGACATGTTGACTACAACTCTTGTCTTGACTCTATGAAATTTGTTAAACGCTATTGTGGTTTATTTTGATCAATCTAGGGTCAGCCATGTTATATGTTGATGCAGTAAGGTAAGGTCATAGCTAATTCTTAAAAACATAAGGTCTACGAGAAGAACTACCAAACTCATGACCTTGACATTCACGTTGTAGCGTTATCCCTAATAATTTGGAGACACTACTTGTTTGGTTTTAATGTTGATTTGTTCACATATCATAAGAGCCTCTAGTATGTGTTCAACCTGAAACGTTGTATATTCATCAGAGGAGATGGATTGAATTTCCTAAACACTATGACATGAATAGGTTCTATCATTCGAGTAAGTCAAATATATTGGTTGACACCCTCAACAGAGTACCAATGGGTAGTCTAGCACATATTCAGGAAGAGAAGAAACAATTAGCCAAGGATGTTCACTCGTGTGATAGTTCAGAATTAGTCAGAATCTTCATTGGTAGTGGAGGTTAAGTTAAAAATGGATATTGATCCTATAATACATCAGTTGAAAGGTTCAGTAAATCCGTTTGTGGTTTTCTCTGAAATGGGTGATCTTGTGCTTTGTTACTAAAGTCACTTATTTGTTCCTATTGTGGAATATTTGAGGAAGCAAATCCTTACAGAAGCACATAATTCCACATGTTATATTTATCCAAGTGAAATGAAGATGTATCGTAATCACTGAGAAGTCATTTTATGCAACAACATAAAAAAAACATCATAGATTTTGTGGTTAAGTGTCCTAACTGTCAAAAAGTTAAAGTAGAACATCAAAAATGAGTAGGTGTGACTAAAGATATTAACATTCCTACATCAAAGTGGGAAATCATAAACATGGATTTTGTTATGGGTTTACATATTACTCGCAGAAATATGACTCGATTTGTGTGATAGTTGACAAAGTCAATAAGTCAACTCACTTGTTGGCTGTCAAGACTATAAATTCAGCTGCGGATTTTACAAGACATTAAACCAGTGAGATACTAAGGTTGCATGGGGTTCCCTTTTCTTTATCATCACATATAGGGGGTCCTCCATTTACCTCTCCTTTGTTGAAATCATTTCAAGAAGGGCTTTTTAATCAAGTGAATCTCAGTACAACATTTTAACCGTAGATATATAGACCTTAGAGGACATGTCGAGAGTATTAGTTTTAGATTTAAGGAGCATTTGGGATAATGACCTACCTCTTATCGAAATCACCTTTAATAATACCTTTTATTCCAGTATTCAGATGGGCAATTCTGAGGCATTGTATTGGCGTAGATACAAGACCTTTGTTTGGTCATTCAAAGTGGGATATGCAACTTATATAAGGTGAGATTTGGATCATGAGTCGATGGAGGAAGTTCATTTTAACAAATATATACTAAAACCAACTCAAAGTCATCAGAAGTACTATGCACATATAAAGAGAAGGGACTTAGAGTTGGAAATCACTGATTGGTTTTATAAATTTGTTACCCATAAAGAGAGGTGATGATATTTTGTAATAAACGGAAGCCCAATCTCAAGTATGTAGGTCCTTACAGAATCATGAAAAGTGTTGGAGATGTTTCGAATGAGTTATAGCTAGCACCAAGATTAACAGTTGTTTACCAACTCTTTCACATTCCCATATTGAAGGACTGTGTGTGTGATCCGGGTTCGATAATAACTTTGGACAATGTTGGTGATATGGATTTTATAATGCCTTTATAAAGTGTTGTTGTGAAGGATAGCCTCACCTATGAAGAGGTTCTAGTTAAAATTATTGGACATTTATTGGTAGGTTTAAAATTAAGCAAGTCATTTATGTAATGTTTTTGTGGAAAAGTCACTCCATAGATAGACATACTTCGGAAGCAAAGGCAGCCATGATTGAAAGTATCTATAATATCAAGGCAAAATGATAGTTTAAACTAGAGACTAAGTGTATGACTAAAAATCGTAAAAATGACTCCCCGAATGTTAACAAGTAATTTATGAATGATATGGTGCCAACGTGAGGCTAATCCAAGAGGAAAGTGCCAAGCGAAAGGGATCAAACAAAGGCCAAAGGCCAAGACTACAACTAGCCAAGAGAACAGTGCCTCCCCTTGTAACGACCCGAGAGTACTCGCAAGTCGTAACAATGCGTACTTGACCATGAAGGTATTTCATACAAGCCTCTTAGCATTCATTCATCACATAGGCAATAAAAATAGTGCGAAATTAAAACATTCCTCAGTAAAGTGAACAATAGAAAACTCTTTTATAAAACAAGAAATACTAAGTCTCAACATAGCAATCTTAGACATCAAATAAATTTCATGAGGACACAAACCTTTACAATCGAAATAAACTACTAAGAATCTATTACATAACAAGGAAATATAAGAATTTATTTTCCCTCGAATCCATGAGGATGTACCAAGTATTTGAGAGTGGAGATCCAAGTCTTCAACTAGAGAATACACCTAGCACTTTAAACTTACACATTGTACTAAAAAAATGAAGAAGATGGTATTATCACAATTAAGCCCTAAGTATTATGACCATGCAAACATATGCCAACGAGGGACATTTTGCTGAAAGTCATTCTTTTATGTCATTTTGTAAAGCTTGATGAACACTTGAACAATAAAGGCATAGCATAAGTCACAACCAACACGCAACTAACAATATCTCATTCCAGTCATTACATTTACCCTTTTAAACTTAAGTAGTCATACTTCAACTAGTACAAACATGAAACACAAGGGCACACACATTAAGTAGATCATTTCTGTTGGGTATGTAGCAAGAATTGATGGGAAATAAAGGGAAGGAGAGGAATTTGAAAGGTTTAGAACTTGAAAGGTTGGGAACTTGAAAAGTCCTCTAATGCTTTATTGAAAAAGGCAAAAGTCCCTCATCGGTAATGGAAAGGAAAATAGGAGAGTTTAAATAAATAAACGCTCCTATTAATTGTTAAAAGGGTTGGAAAGAGGGACCCCCCTCGCGCCGTCGTCGTCGT
>NC_028637.1:68226098-68242626 GCF_001406875.1 Solanum pennellii | reverse complement strand
TCAGAATATATTCTTCTTGCCTATAAATACCATTCAGTCTTCAGAATATTACTAACGAATTTTCTGATCTTCCTTCTTCTTAAAATCACATTTTTTCTTCGTGTACTTTCCTGCTGTGGATTGATTCGCTGACAGTAGAGTTTTTGGTATCTATACTCTACTGATTAAAATCATTTTACCCTGGGAGGTTATATTCCAAATCAAACCTCGGATACTAGAGGGGAATAATTTCCTTAAGGGGACACTGTGAATTCAGTGGACTTGATTTTCTTCCTAAATTTTCAATAAGAGTATTCCAGATTCTGGTACGTTTTTACAGATTAAATTATTTTATTTCTGTTCATCTTATTTACTGGTTATAAAAATTCTCAGTTACTTCGTGTTTCTGAATGATTTATTAGAACCAGTAATTTCTGATTTTATAACACAGATTGGAAACAATCTCTGGTCGTGTGCAATTCATAATATACATCAAACTTTCGTGTGCAATTCATAATATACATTGGTAAGAGGCGATCTCCTTGGGAGGGATGTAAAGGAGCCATAGGTCACGGGTTCGATTCTCCCTTGAGGCTGCGAGCCAATAAGAGGGGATTAAAAGAGCGAATGGCCGCCCATGGCAGAGACAATACCTGAGTATGTGGATCCCGAGGGGGTTGTCACAATTTCATCATAGTAGGACTTCTATCCAAAGTTACTCTAAGTCACCCTTACGTAAGTCATGAAGTGGCAGCCCATACTACTACTTCATTTCACACCTAAGTGTTCCTCAAGGCTACATTTAGACAAGAAGCTTTCTTTTTCAACATAAGATGCTATTTAACTCGTTTCATCAATATAGGAGAAACATACATCACAATATAGAGAAAATAAATCGACCATTCATTATTAACTTCATTTAGAGGACCTTCAGATTAGTCATGAAGACTAAAGGAACTCACTCAAGCACCTTTAAAGCATACTCGTTCCATGTGTAGATAACATCTCATATTACTACCTGCACGTTGTAGTACCTATCAAGTAACAAGAGTGCACATCCCAAATGATGGGAATAGGAATTAACCGACAGGGCCCATGCACGCTGGACATGGAGTCCGGTGTTCTATCCCCACACACCCTAAAGAGTTTTTCTAGTTCCAAAGACGTACATTGTTCTATAGCCTCTCACTCGGATAGATCCATAATTTTAACCATATCCCCTCGTTGCTTACCCTTATTTCCCATAGATTATTTTCATTCACATTTGTGAAAAAAATAAAGCACCAACATGTGGTCTACCAACTCATATTACTTTTACAAAGAAGGGTTACAACCAATAGGTCTACCGATCGAGGTTCATTAAGGATAGCTCATTGACTTTGAAAGAAGGTTGCCTTACATATTGGGCCTACCGATACAAAGTTCATCATTCACATATGGTTCTAGACCTATCATAAAGGGGCACTAATCTTAGGTCTGCCTTTTAAATACATAGTCTAGAAATCATTTATTCATTTACTGAAAGGGCACGATATCTAGATCTATTCGATACTAGAAATTTATGCATTCATTCATTTAGACATCTAAATAAAAATACATTCCAGTCTAGAAGAGAATGCACTAGCCTACTAATTCAAGGCACATATAACTTTACATTCATTTATACAAGAATAAGAACAGTATTTATTAAGAGTATACTTTCAATCACAGTGCATTCACATTCTATATAAATTGATCATTCTGTCCTTTATTTCACACGCATGTTTTACATCACGTGCTTCAATACAATCTCATGATAATGCTTTACTACCACACCATATGCCTTCATGGACATAATCACAATTCTATATCAATTTTACATTTACATGAAATTAGGTCAAACGTTCCCCTTTCAAGGCTATAATCTCAATTCCTCTATTCACCAACACTTCACCATGATTAGACATAGATAATGATACAAATAAAAAATATAAATTATTCTACACATGAATCCATCATCATCTATTCATATTAAGCAAACCCACTTCATAAGGTCAAATTTAGGAATTTAGAGAAATTTGGGTTCATAGATTTTTCGATCATTAACCATCAAGAAAACATCAATATCATCATAGTTTATCATTTGAAAACGTTTGATGCAAGAACCAATGAGTTTCCATGAAATCTAAGTTGTTAGTTTAAAAAAAGCTTGAAAACATCTTTGAAATCGACTATAGGGTCAAAACTAAATCTACATGAAGGATCACCTTACCTTCACTAAGAATCCCCAAGAAATTTGAGGAAGAACCACTGTGAGATCATCAAACCCTAGTTTCAATTGCTCTCTTCTTCTCATGTAATTGAGGAATTATAATGAGATAAATATTTAAGAGGGTGTGGGTTTCTTTTAGTTCTAATATGAGTGACTTAAATTAAAGGAATTAGGTAATAAAAATTTTAAATACTTGTTAGGAAAAGAGTGGAAAAGTCTTGGTTCATGTTTCGGAAAGACTACTTAAAGAACCCACCTGAATACTTAAAACATACATTCCCCACTCCGTAGATCACCCTTTGACAAAACTTTACTCCCCAACGGAACTAGGAGACTCTGCTAATGCACCTTAATTATGCCCATTATAGAAGAATCTCCAACAATCGGCAGTGCTTCACTATTTTGGGCATAAATTTTTACCTTGATATCATATTTCGACAAACTTGATTGTGAGAGAAAGAGGGCTCAGAGACGTTTAATGTGATAGGTAAAGTTCCACCTAATTAGTATTGATCTAAGATATACCACCATTTGAAGTTGACCTTACAAGTTCTAACTTAAATTTATGTGTTTCCCTTTTTTAGTTCGCCCATTGGACGATTGGTCTCTCTAAGTGCACTAAGTTACTCATTAAGTGCACCGTTGGCTCGCTCTTTGTTCCATAACCTTGCAAAAAGAATTGTCCATTGCGAGATTAGAGGGGAGAAGGGAGACATGCCAAGGTGTTTGGCGATCATGTACCTAGTTCGCCCTTTGGAACTTTGGGCTTGCCAAGTGCACTAAGAAACTAGGCAAATGCACACTTGGTTCGCACAATTTTCCAATAGGCTTACTAAATGGGAAGTCCACTAGGCGAGGTGGGGATTCATTGGGCGACTCAACCATCCCATCGGGTGACCAACGCTGCCCATTGCAAAAAGCCCCACCAAGAACATGATTTCCATTATCCTATCTTTCTAGTCTAAGTCCTTGCTAGCACCTTAGGTTTCTCACTCAAATAAGTCCCAAAACAGTCTAATAATAAACTTAAAGTCACATTAACTCACATGTCAGGTCTCTAGTTCATCCTATAATTATCCGAGTCGTTTCATTATCCCCCACTTAGGAACATTCCTTCTCAAAGGAAACTCAAAACACATTAAGAGTTCAAACTCAAGACTAGAAGACCACCCTCAATAATGAAACATCAATATAAAATCTCACAATTAGGAGAAAACATCAACTCCACATCAACAAGTTCAAAACAGAACAGGCAAGTAGGAACTACATCAACAACTCATTATGTATCGAAACTTAAAAATTCTTCATTTTATTGCACGAACTTCCCTGTCCAAATCATGTTAGGCTCATTAAAGAAACATTAGGAAACTTATGCAACTCTTTCAAGAGATCATTCAGGCATGTTCAACATTTAACCTCATTAAACTCTTTAGCAAATCATACTATACACATACTTACATCAGGAACACAATAATGAAAGCTCATTTTCCTACTTTAAAAAAGAATTCAACTAGGACATGTATACCATAAAGAAACAAAGGAATAAATCATTAATACTCATGACTCCAAAACATAAGACAAGCTACAAAAGATTTTACATCTCAAGCTTGAGTAAGAGTAGAAGGGAAACAGATAAGGGTAAGGAACTCTCATAACCTTGCTATTCATCATGTCATTCCCTACTTAAGGGAAAATCCATCTAAGGCTATCATAGATCCAGATATGGCCTTCAACACAACATTTATTATCTATAAGGAATCATTAATTTACCGTAGCTTTAAAACTAGGAAGGTTCTCATTAAACAAATCTTTCCCACACAACCATACTAACACCACTAAAGATATCATACGTGCTAAGCATGAAAAAACCCTTGTAAGGTTAGAATTTAAGTAAACCTAAAACATGCACATAGAGAGCACTGATCAACCTTACTAGCTAAGCATAGAATCTCTACTCTTAGGAACAAGTGTAACACCCCCAAAATGAGTTCTGGTGTTTAAATACAAACATACTTTAATTAGGTTCTAGGGTACAAAATGATTTCTAATGTGTTATTGAGGCAGTGTCTAAAGATTGAGGTGAATTGGAAGTCAAACGTCAAGGGACGATCAAGACATTCGATGACTAGTTACCAAATTGTCCGCCTTATGTGTTTTTATGTGCGTATATGTATGTCATAGGCCAATGAAGTCATAAAATGAGTAATAATGATTTTTATAATCAGTGTATGAAGTTTCAAGAATTTTGGAGGTCAAACGTCTAAGACGTTCGAAAGTTAGCTGTTGAGACATTCATGTGAGTCTTTAGTGTGCCTTGCATGTTTGGATGTGTTTAATGTGTTCATTTAGGGTGAAACTTTCATAGAAGGTCTTAAACATGTTAAGGTGTTTATTCATGCTGAAACGTCCAAGTACCAATTCTAGATATATCAGTCACATCCTAGCGATTTTCTCTTTGACCAACCTAATTTTCCACAACCTAAGTCAACATCAAAATAGCATTGGTGACATCACCCTAGGTTTTACTTTTGGTGTATCGGGAGCTTCTTCACCTTGAGGATTAGAATTCCTCCTAGAGGGATGTCAAAAAACTCTTTGTGTATCCATGATTATAAAATACACGCGTAAGCTCAAGTTAGAAGAAGCTTTTGTAGAGTTAAACTCTATAGCATGAATATGTGTACGAAGTAGGGGAAAGTGCCTAAATTTCATAGTGTCCTCATTATAGGTGTGGTGCGCTTCACACTGATAAGAAGGACTCTACTAGAAATGGTTTCATGGACATGCTATGAATCTTGAACTCTATATTTTGATACCAAGTTTGTTACGTCACAAATGTACGCCCTAGACATGGCCAGTACTCGAGCATCATTTTTGGTCCCTAAGTGAACCCTTGGCCTTGATGATTACTTAGCGGAAGACTTAACTCAAGAAATAAGGAGCTTTAATGAAGAATTTTAATTCATTTATCAAAAACAAACTCAATTGAAATGTCTTAAAATTCTCAATATTATAAATATAATAGTTTTAAAATCATCTCAAAATAAAAGGGAAATACTAAGAGACTCCACAACTCTAACTATCTAGGAATATTCTATTGTTCAACATAGATGTCGCACCAAGACCCGCAACAACTTAAAATGAATAAATGGAAAGGAAAAATGGGAGTCCTCTAGAATGCAAGTAGGCTCACAAAAAGCTAACTGGAGTGTCAAATGATCTCAATGGAGAGTATATTGATGATCATGTATCTGAATCATAGAAAGATGTAGGTCTAATAACA
The DNA here is from genome assembly GCF_001406875.1 of Solanum pennellii. Taxonomy (NCBI): domain Eukaryota; kingdom Viridiplantae; phylum Streptophyta; class Magnoliopsida; order Solanales; family Solanaceae; genus Solanum; species Solanum pennellii. The sequence continues at coordinate 68,237,113 of NC_028637.1, read as the reverse complement.
TCAGTACATTGAATGTACAAGTATGCAACAAAACTGAATAAATAAATAACTGAATTGATAAGGCAGGAAGAATAATCAACTAAACTCAACTCAATACAAAGAAATAATAAGAGAAACAAAATCTAATGCTCTATAAATAAAATATGCTAACTCAAAAATTTAAACAAAAGTACAATAAATTACTGTTTACTCTTATTTGGGAGATTCACTAACTGAAGACTAGCGGTATGAGCTATGAGGTGATACAACGTCTCACTCAGGATGCCAAAACTGTCATATATCTTGCAGGGGTATAGAAAGTTATGCTCGAAAGCAATAAGGAACCGTCTAAAAAGTACAATCCTTTAACATTGTTGGCTACATTGTTTATGAGGAATGTGAGTTTTCTAAACTCATCCCCATATCGATTCTCATTATTACTTCCAATAAACATCTATATAGGTATGCTAAAATAGAGATATTTCTTCTCACTTATGAGGTAATTTCCTCTTGTAAAGGTAATGTATCGATTATGTTTCAAACTCTTATAATTGTTAAGGATAATCAAAGTTCTCTTTCTCAATGAAAAAAGGATACATTTTGGAATCAAATAGACCTCTCATACTTAACTCAAGATCATTTTAAACTCTACTCAAAAATCATCCTTACTTTCTCAAACATCAATTTAAAACAAAAGAGTTTGGTTAAAAGATTCTCAATAATAACTCAATCGGGTCCATGCTGAATAATAGACACGAACAATCAACTAAGGATTCTCAACGCATGACATAGCAACTCAAAAATCAGCAATTGAACTGATAAATGAAAAACGTCTCTCATCTCAACAATTATTAAATCTAAGGATATAACCCTACGTTATTCTTACGGGTAGAAAGTAGCTGCATTGCATGAGGAGGAACTTAGTTCATCAATATGATATCCTTATATACTGGGGAAGAACAATGTTCTTGGAGAAATCAACGAAATTTGAAGAACAATAGAAAATGCTACATTTTCTTATCTTGAATCCTTGATCCAAGTCTTTGATGTGTTAAAGAGAGTAAAAGAATGTTTCAATACCGTTTATCACCTTAATTATGTCAAATAGGGTTGCATTTTAGGCTTACAAGGGGTGGGAAAAGATAAAACTACCCCTCTTGAAAATCAACGAACCTTTTAACTGTCCATCTACGGTTCACATTTTTTTTTCTAGGGATGGTAGATCCCATCTATGAATTTATATTAATTTTTTGGGCTGAAAAGTCTATTCCACTAGTCAAAAGGACGACCCGTGTTATTTCATACGACTCGTAGAATGGATCCGTAGGAATTGGATCCCAAAATTCAGAATTTCTGAAGTGTTCAATGGTTTGACAGTACGGGTCATCCCTCGACCTCTGACAAGTATCTTGGATCAGTTGTTCACACAGTCAGAAAAATCTAATGTGACACTCTTTGGTAAAGTGGTGTTAAATTTTCTTTTTCAAACATGAAATAAAGTAAACTTAGTTGCGTTGGTAAGAGGACTCAAAGACATTCTATTGGATAGATCACGAGCCACCTAATTAAGAATCTGTTGGGAGATATGGTCGTACGATGTTGAATTAAATACTAAATTAAAACACTCAAAAATGACTTAGAACATGGTTAAGAAACTTGGGAAAGCAACATAATAACTCTAGAACGTGTACATTTAGTTGCTCAAAATATATTACAACAGCCTTCACAAAAAGAATTTACCGATCGTCGATATTTCTTCCATCTGTAGTTCAAATCGTAGAATAAGGCTTCACTAACACATGCATAACTTCTTACTCCGAACACAAAATGAAGCAACATTGGTGACGTTGGAAAGAGGACTCATAGAACGCTATTTGATAGACATGGGCCCGCCTAATTCCTTACATGCTGAGAAAAATTGTTGTTTGAAGTTAACCCAGGAGAATTTTGTGTCAAAACAAAATCTGTAAGGAAGATTTAAACTCACTTTATGATAGGTAATATTTTGACCTTAATTCATCTCCAAATTTATTCTCACACGAATGATCTTTACACCAAAGTATAATTTACGAATTACCCGCCACGACCTTATACATAAATGAAGAATAGTTCGGGTTTGAAATTAAAAATTTTCAGTATAGCAATTATACTTATATAATACAATCAGAACAAAACAATGAGAAAATCTAAAAACTAGAAATAAAGCTAAGAAGGATTTTAGGAAAAGATCCAAGAATTTACTAAAAGGTGATATTTTAAAATCCTGACAATCTCCAAATAACATAAATATCTCTGAGAAGAAATCGAACACATTTAAATGAGAAGAAGAATTAAAATAAAAATTTGTCTCTTTACCCTTTATTTAGTAAGTTCAAACAACAGTCAATAAACAAAAGCTAATCGTCTTCTTAAGTTAAATATAAAAAAAATTATCAAAGATATCATAAGAAAATTATCTTAACCTTGAACTATGGAAGTAGTAAATGTTGATAGATATCTTTTCAAAGAAAAAACTACAAAGATTTAACAACTCGCACCATCAATTATTTGAATGTACTATGTTCTTGATTTTTTTTAAAAAAAAACCTCCTATATATAGGAGAAAAAAAGGAGGCTACCATCACTAAATAAACCCTACACAAATCACCTAGAACTTGGGAAAATACAACCTTAGATTAGTGTTCAAGCCAGAAACGAATGCCCCAATATTTGTGGCTGGACCATGGACTCTTTTGGTTCTTTTAATTGTGTCTTTTGAGCCCCATTTTGACTTGATTGGACTGTTGATTTTATCTTGATGAATTTTTGACCAAAGTATGTCATTATTAAAATTAATTTATCAAAATAATACATTTTTTTGAAATTTTATAAAACTAGTATGAACGTGATTCTCATTAACATTTTAGGTAATATTTTATTAAAAAAATTCAATAACTAAAAGACAAAAATCGGACAGAGTAAACAGGCATAAAAAGTTATAGTCAGTACGTTTTATATTTCGTTACGCTGAGGCACGTTTTACAGTTAAACTGTGACTTACAATAACGTTTCTCTCGAATGATTACAAATTAAAATTTCAATATCGTACATGCCTCATTCAACTTATATATAAATTTCTCTTATCTTCTCTTTCCATACATAGCTAATATTTTTGCAAGAAAAAAGGGAGTGAGGAGGAATTTTCTACGATATTAACTAATTCCTTTTTTAATAGTTGTCTTGCTTAGTTATTGCATCAACATTAATTCAATAACTTCTTTATTAATATTCTAATGTTTAATAATCATAAGAAACAGATAGGTCTAACATTTGGAAGGGATGGTTACCTAGGTTAGAAGATGATCTCATATGATTTATTCACAAATTCTGAAATTGAAATGATACAAGACAAGCTCCAATTTATTCAAAGTCTTCCTCACATTTTTTTTTCTTTTGTTTAAAAAGGTATTGTCCATGTATAAAAGAGAAAGAAAAGACAAAATGATGTGTATTTCGAGTGAATGTATGTAAAAAATATATCTATCAATTTTAATATTGGAAATTTGAATAATGAATTAAGCATGTACAAGATTAAAATTTCAATTTTCAACCATTTCAGAGAAACGTTATAGTGAGTCGCGTTTTAGCTGTAAAACGTGCTTCAGAGTAATAAATTATAAAATGTTACTAACAATAACGTTTTATATCTCTTTACTCTGTCAGATTGTTTTTTTTTAATTCACTTTTTTTGAATAAAATATTTTCTAAAATGTTACTGAGAACCACATTTATACTATTTTTGTAAAATTTCAAAAAAAAATATTATCATGATAAATTGATTTTAATAAGGACCTACTTTAACCAAAAATTCTATCCTGATATAAGGGTGTTATACTCCTTTTAATTTGGGCTCAACTTTGGACTGAATTTTAGACCCAAATATTGCTTCGTGTACATTAATTTGTACCGAAAATAGTAGGAGAAGTTGGACAAGTCATACTTTTTGACCTGGACTCTATATACCCAACAAGAGAGTGTTTGATCTACCATTGAAGCCCATTGAGCTTATAATTAGATTTCTTGCTCTAATATCTTTGTCATGAGCCTTCTTGAGGCTTTCAAAACTTCATCCTTGTCTTTCAATGGAGTATGACTTTGACTGGTTTAAAATTCAAATAATAATAATAATAATAATAAATTATATACTTATTTTATGATAATGATCTTCTTACTAAGATTATAATTTTGTGGGTTTTCATGATATGATAGAGATGGTTTAATATTGAACTATGATCAGTTCAATAAAAACCAATACATATAGAATGTTATTTACAAGATTTTCAACTATTATCTTGTAAACAAACTCTAAAAACCCCTAAAAATCCTTGGACAAGAAAACCACTATAAAGTCCTTAAATTTTGACTGGCCAAAAATTCAAATAGTATAGTAAATTATTTACCTATTTTATGATAATAATCTTCTTTTGGTGGACTTTTAAGATTTTATAGATTTTGTTTAATATTGACTTATGATCAAATCCAATGTAAATCAATACATACATAATGATATTTACAAGATTTTTGAATTTTATCTTGTAAAACAAACTCAAACTAACAAAAAACTACTTAAGACAAGAAACAACTGTAAGGCATTTAAACTTTGATTGGTCAAAAATTCAAATAATAATAATAATAATAATAATAATAATAAATATTTTACGTATGTATGATGGTGATTTTCCTTTCCTACTAAGATTATGATTGCGGTGGGCTCTTAAAATTTTGTTTAACATTGACAACTGTTAGGAAAGCATTTTAAGGTATGTAAACACTGAATGGCGAAAATTTGAATAATTGTAAATTAGGAAAAAAGTTTAAAATATATTCAAACGTTGACCAAAATTTTTGTAACAATTTTCAACTTTGGCCAACACCTACTACCCCCTGCAACATTTAATAGTGCATCTTAAAGATATATAGGTGCTCAGTTTGACAATATACAATTTAAAATGATGCAATATTTATGATGTCCATATACCCCTATATATTTTTAAAATACACGATTAAATAGTGTCTGGGGGTAATAGATCATGCCCAAAGTTTGTGATTCTATCAATAATTTCGGTCAAAGTTTGAATATATTTGGAACCTTTTTCCTATAAATTGTTTATCTATTTTATGATAACTGTCTTATTATTAAAATTATGATTTCGGTGGGTTTATAAAATTTGAAAGATTTTATTTAATATTGACTTATGATCAAATCCAAAATAAATCAATGCATATAGAATGTTATTTACAAGATCCCCAAATATTTATATTGTAAAGACAAATCAAACCAACAATAAAAATCCTTGAGACAAATAATCAAATTTAAGGTATTTAAACTTTAGTGACGAAAAAAATCAAATAATAACAATAAATTATTTAAGTATCTTATTTTAAAGATCTTTTGACTAAGATTAAGATTTTTGTGAGTTTTTAAGATTGATAAATTTGATTATAATTTTACTTTGTGATTAAATCCAATTTAAATCATTACATATAGATTGTTATTTATAAATTGATCTTATAAAAAAAACTTAAAACCATCTTCTTCTTTTTTTTGTTTAAATACTTGAAAGGCCCATTTATTGAAAAAACAGGGGCTCTAACATAAATTCATTGGGTCCAATAGTGATTCGAACAAAAAAAAAACAATCAGCAACAAGCTGAAACGACCAAACACAAAAATAAATTAAATGTTTGAACCAAGCAACACTCATTTTAGCTCCATATTTGTTTAGGGGCTCCATAAGTCCAATTTTCAAATCCGAGTATTGCTTTAATCTTGAGTGTAATTGTCACGACTGAAAATTAACTAGTGACACTCTCATCCCACCAAGACAAGTCAGCCTAAAATTCAACTGTTACAATAAAGACGAAAATTTTATAATTAACTCAAAAATACCCTTAAAATCTGATTGTCACGTGTACAAGCCTCTAAGTATTACAATTGAATAAAAATTATAAGTCTCATATGACATTGTTTTTAGAGTAGAACAAGATCACAAATAGAAGTAAGAAGGTTTATTAAGATGACAACCAGCTAATTCAAAAATCTCCAAGAAGTCTCGGAAAACAAAAGAATATATAACAAAGGTCCAGACTAGTAACCTACAAAAAAAATTATGAAAGCAAGTGGTGAGTACCAAATCACAGGGTACTCAACAAGCATACCTCTAAAAACAAGTTAAGGGAATAGAATTCGGTACTCCTTAAACCCCATCCGAACCTCCACAACTACAACCTGCATAAAACCAACTCAACCAAACAGCTCACAGTTTTACATAACACATAGATCGACAACAATACTTAAATAAGTTATATGTCCTCAAGAACAAACTTCTTATTCATCAATCACAACTTCCATAAAAAGACTCACAATATCAGCAACGCACGATCGATTTCTTCAATGATAAAACTGTGCAATGTGATGAAATGTAATATCAAGTATAATGATGCATACCTAACATAGAGATACACACCTGCTGTCTCTTAGTCCGGACCCATGGGGGACATATTTGTTCATGCATTCATCCCGCTGTGCGATACGACCATCAATAATTGTAACCATTGTGGCGCGCGATACGTCCCTCGAATCAACACATCCTCTTTATTTTCTCATTCTTTCTCAATGCACGTAACACTTGTCACAATCAGTTCTCAAAACAATGCAAATAATATGTCCACACAAATAATTAGGAGATAACCATTTTCACAAAATTGTGCAATTCACAACAACACATTCATGATACAACGTCAATAATGATTCAACAAGTTTTTCAAAGTATTTTTAACAAATCACACACCAACAAATAATCACATTGCCTTTTTATAACCCGTTTTTTTATCATAAGAATTAATCAACACGGACAAGTAAATTCATCACCAAGTCACATTACTCCCCAACACATACCACAAGGAAATACACAAATTCCATACACAAAACAAGAGTTTAAAAATTCACTTGCCTCAATAAACCAAGAATTCACTCAGGAACTTGAGCATTCATCTTTCGCTGAACTTCCATCTCAAAATTGTAACATCCCTAAAATAGAATAGATAAATACTTAAGGTGATTTAATTGTTATTTTAAAATATAAAATTTTAAGGGAATAATGATCCTTTCACATATTAATTAAAATAAATTAGATTTTTAATTAATATAATTAAATCCAATTTTCACTAAGTGTTGAATTTAGTCTCCTAATCCTACTAACTCTCTCCCTCATGTTTCTCAGCTCTCTCACGTTCTCAATCTCTCTCTCTCACGTTATTCTGCCAAACACAACAAAAACCAAAAAAATTCATCAAGAGTTCTTCACACTTGAAGAACTCACAAGAATTTTTAAATAAAAGACAAAGTAATCAAAACGACAAGGCTAAGAGAAGTTCGTCGAGTGGGGTCTACGTTGAAGTGAATTGGGCGTGGTTCGAAGGAGTTTGCGTGCACCAACTTCACACTTGAACAATATCAAAATGTATGGGTTTCTCTCCTACAATTCTTTCTCCAAGAGTACTTTCCTTCGAACGTTACTCAATCTCTTGAAAACTAATGTTTTTCCCCTTTGTATGTCCTTGTCAGCTCCCAAATGAATTCGTAAGATGGGTATGTTGTGCTGCTAGACTTAGGCATGATTGACGTATTTATATTAAGTGTGAACATGTTTTATGTTAGGGAAATTACGAAAATTATATTTGAAGGGTAACAAAAAAAATTGGTGTTATGTGTGCATTGTGGGCAGTGGCTTTAGCCACTAATATGGGGTCGAATATTCATGTGTTTTTGGTTTATTTTATGTGTGTAAAGTGTGTGTAATGTGGGGTTCATTCTAATGAAAAATGTTGGGTTGAATAACACTCTTTTAGCTAAGTAAACTAATGAAAGAGGTGACTCAAAAATGAGTGAAGAATGATTTAAAAAATTCCAGATTTCATACTCTCCCATTAGGTTAATTTCTGGGTTTTTTAAAAGGAAAATAAATAAGTGAGGTTTATGGGAATTGAACCCAAGACCTCACATGTTGAGAAGGCTGAAAATAAGAAGAAAAAAAAGGAGAAGGGGCTAAGAGAAATCGAACCCCTTAGCTACTGGTTGTCGCGAGAGAGAAAGCAAAAAAAAAAGAGGCTAGGGGGAATCGAACCCCTGGCCACTGTGTTTGCGAGAAAGGGGAAAAGAAAATGGGGCTGGGGGGAATTGAACTCGCGACCTGGGGGAAAGAGGAGGAAGAAATTAATCCAGCAAATAAATGGGAGGCGTGGGATTTTAACCCACGACCTCCAAGTGCGCGTGAGAGAAAGGAAAAATAAGAAGAAATAAAACGCGTGGCGTAGGAATCGATCCCACGACTTCAAGGGCTGAGGCAACGAGTAAATTAGAAAAAAAAAATAAGGGGGCTGTGGAAGTTCGAACCCACAACCTCCCTTCCCCAACGAAAATTAAAGGAAAAAGCAAGAGGCTGTGGGAGTTTGAACCCACAACCTCTTGGTTTATGCAAGAATGGGCAACTAGAGTTCTAATTAAAATAGAAAATTTAATCCTTTCTCGTAAATGTTGAGATTTAATTTAGAGTTCTAATTAAAATAGAAAATTAATCCTTTCATGTAAATATTGAGATTTAATTTAGAGTTCTAATTAAAATAGAAAATTAATTATCCCATGTAAATGTTGAGATTTAATTTAGAGATCTAATGTTATGAATATTAAAAATAAAATCAATGAAAAATATAAAGGATACCCAATTGATTCAAGATTTGGGTTCCTCTGCCCAAACTTCCGTATTGATACATAAATCATACGTGAGTAAAATTTCCATGAGTAATGCAATCTACTTAGATAAAAAATCAAGATCTTGACTTATATACAAGATACATAAGTCTTGTACTACATAATCTTAGGAAAGTAAGAATCACTTTGTGAACTATGAATGAAGCCTCATGACTTGTATGTTTAGATACATAAGTCTAACATACTTTCAAAAGTAAATGAACCTAAGATGTACGTAATGAAATGATGAACCCTAGGAGGGTTAAGTATGAGTGTAAGATACACTAAATGGCCAAGTGCATTGGCATATGATGAGATGAACTATGAAATGAAGAAATGAACATTCACGTAATAAGAGGTTAGTAACTATTAAAAGTAAAGGTGCTAATAATTAAGAATGTGGTGACAATATGATATGAGGCTAATTATATGATGAAAGAAATCTCAAATGAGCCTAAGTAAATGTTACCAACATGTACTCACCAATGATAGTGTAAGATAATGAAGAGACAAGTCTCTATGAACAGTCTAATGAAAGTATTGAATTTTAACACACTTAATACTAATGATGAGATGAGAAATCATCTAATGAGATATGTTGTCCTCATACTACAAGCCAACTTCCATGACGTATGAGTTGAATGTAATGGAACTTTATACTGAGCACTGATATGCTAGCTATGAGCGATGATGCCTTCTTTCGGGAAGGGCGAAGGTTCACGTATCTCTCACAACATGAGACTGTCCGGCTTGCTGGGTATGGGTTATCCATATATCTCCTAGTCTTTGAACCTACACTACCAATATATGGATCTGGCGGGGTTAAATTCCTATATAAGCTAGCATGTTATTGAGTCACTTTGGCCGGTGATTCCATCCCTTTTGGGTGTTGGAGACACTGGATTTTATGATGCTCATATGATTTATGTCGGTTAAAGTTAAAGTTCCCAATGAATGAATAAGGAGCCAGCCTTAAATAAAGCATATAAAGAAATGAATGATACTGAATGTGTTAGGATAGGATAATCAAGAGGTGAGCTAGACTGAGGTAATGACATTAGGTTATTCCTGATCATTGTAGACCAATCCCGATGATAGTCTTAAACAACATCGTAGGTATAGATGGTGTTCACACTGGCCTATGAATGAAATGAAATGAAGTATGAATGAATGAAGCAGACTCTGTGTTTCCTAATGAAGACTCCCTAGTTGAGGTCCCATGTGTTAAGCCCTCATTTTGGAAAGTCTTAATGTCGTATCCATGATTCCAAGATCTCATGGCATATTAATGAATGATATGAAATAAACTATGTATTAAATGTTATGTGCTTAGATGCATGTTACTCTCATGACATGACCTTCCTAACGCAATTTTGAAAGTTCACTATCTTTCCAAATCTCAATTTGGCAAGTCTATTGACTTGATTTTCAAAAATCATGTCGTCGGAAAGGAGTTGTTTTCTCATGCATGTCCAATGTGTGTGCTTGCATATACCCATACTTAGTACAAGTGTGTACTAACCATATACATATATAGTATTTTAGGTGTAGGTGCGGGGGGGGGGGGGCATTGAGACACAAGTTTATTGTTGAAGTTATCCAGACGTCAGCATTTCATCCGGAGTTTGATAGGTACTCATGCTTTCGAGGATGCTACTTTTTTAAATTCTAGCGTAGTTTTAGAGTTGAGCTAGTAAAGCATGTTCCACTAGCGTTTCTTTCCTGTTTTGGTTCAGACTTTGTATTGGTTCTCTTTTGACCATTATTCAATTAATACTTAATGAATTATTTCTTTTAGTTGCTTATCTCTTTAATGTTAGATGGTTGATGATGAACGATTATGAAATGTTAAGAATGTTTAGCAAGTATCTTTAAAGAATCAAAAGTTTCAAATTTTCCGCTAAAATTAACCTAAGTAAAGTAAGAATGACGTATGTATGCTTGTTTGTGACCTCTGAGAGTTCAATGGCGCTGGTCTGGTCTCGGTTCTCAATTCCAGTCGTGACAAAAAGAATCTATATTTTAATAATGACCACAATAAGATTACCAAACTAACAACACTCATACAACTGTGTGTTTAGCCTTGACACAAAAACTCATACGAACCTAAAATCAAATTTCTAAATTTTGATGTCCATTAATATATCAATCTCTTGTTTTATTAAATTTCAAGCCTAGGGTCTCAATTCTCTTGTTTGTTGGTGTGTGTGTGTGTGTGTGTGTGTATATATATATATATATATATATG
>NC_028637.1:68156134-68225834 GCF_001406875.1 Solanum pennellii | reverse complement strand
TATATATATATATATATATTATAGGTAAATTGCTTTTGGTGACCCTTTGGAGTTTTGAAATACTTAAGTTTTTTTCATTTTGATTAAAATCACGTCTCATTTGTTTTCATTATTTCAAATACTAATTTTATTCTTTCTTTCATTCCTCGCATGAACCCGCTTCGAGTCAATGATGGACTCATCTACCTTGCATTTTCCGAGATGACCCATAAAGTCTCGATCTTTGTATTCTCCCTTTCTCGAGTCAGCCCCCTATGTATTTGGAATCTGTTATAGGTCTTTGACACCCAACACGCTGCTGGAATTTTCAAAAAAAAAAAGAGAAATGGGCTGTATACATGATGTATACAACGTTTATACACTGATATACACGTTCATGGAAGCAACCATGTGGACAAAAATGTGACAATACAGAGATGTGATAAAATACAAGTGTTTGAAAGCATGAGATACACGAAAAGAGCTGATATACATGCCAATATACACTGATATACAGTAAATGTATACAAAAACGGTTATTTGGTTAAACACCAAAATTTGCAGCGAAATTGGCCGAAGAAGGGCCCAATTTCATCATCTCTTTTACTCCTTTAATTGCTTTGATTATGCTTTGACTTATTTCTTTTAACTCTAACCATAATTTATTTTGACTAACCTACTTAGATCCCCAAAAGATGAATTATTTTCTTTATGTTGGTTTACTATTTAAACATCTTTTGCAATCACTTATTTTTATGTTGAGTGTACCAGTCAAATTTATATCTTTATTTAAGTCAAATCTATGTTCTTAAAAGATATATTTTTTAATGCTTTTCACTTAACTATTTTACTATTGTTAGAATTGTTTTAAGGCAGGCGAAACTTTTAATTTAAAAATGGTTTTTCATGCTCAAATTAATCAAATTGCTTTAAATTATTATTTCGGAGATGAATTAAATAAATTCTAATTAATCTAGTTCTTGTTAAAATTTTATTCACTTGTAGATCAAGTCAATTGTTTCTAAAAAGTCGTATGACCATAAAAATATATATATATAATGATTCTTTGTTTAACCATTTTATTTATGTTAAATTATTTTTAAATAAAACAATAGTAAAAAAATATTTAACCTACGTCGTAGGATAACCGCATGTTAGCGGACGCTTCAAATGCCTTAAAAACCTTCTTGAAGCGTAAAATAAGAACCTCTTACCCATTTTCTCAAAGTTTATGAAGATATAATCTGTTAAAATCTTTTTAAATTAAGTTTCTTAATTTCTTTATAAAATTAAATGACGACTCGTTTCTAAATATTTTTCAAAAAATGTTTTTTACTTAGAACATTTCAAAAAATAATTTTTCTGAAGATAAATAAATTACGACATAACAATAGACGCCCATATATTTCAAAATTCCCTACCAACTTCACAAACTACTTGTACGTGACTCGGGTCAACTACCGATAGGGTTAAAACAATAAATTTATGAAAATTTCTAAAAATTACCTTTTTGGTCATTATATTATCCACAAATAAAAATCATGTTTGTCCTCTATCATACGAAATTAAGAAGAAGGAAGAATAACTGACGTGACCAAAAGCTCAATTATGACCTACCAGTCAGTGTTTATCTCTTCAACTGAGCTCCTCCTTAAGACCATTTCATCAAGATTAACTACTAAGAACTGAACTTTCGATTTGAACCTTGAAATATCTAGAAATTAGGAGTATTATCAAGCCACAAACTAACCCATGAACTCAATCGAACGTGAAACACATTGGACCATAACACAAACATCAAGACTAGTCCTTTCTCACACAAAAAAGATAATATTCTTAACCGATATCGACTACAATCATAAGTGAATCTAAACTAACCACAACACATTCATAATTCACAAACTATCACAGATCTTACCAAATGTCTCTTCTCAAAACATAATCTTTCTCAGAGTTATAAAAATTTTATCTTTAGACATTACATACCCATTAAGGGAGAATCAAACTTATCTAACAAAATAAAAAAATGATTAAGTGAACACCCAACAAACGCTACACTTCAAAATGCAGTATCTCTAACAATATTCTTACACAATTATAACTCTTCATAGTAGCTCTTATATAAGTTCTCATAAGCAAGGTTGTGTGTGTAGAACTAGTTGTATACTTCAACCATCTCAAACAACACCAAATCTATCATAACTGAAATGACCAAGTATGTCCAAGGATCCTACCCTATCAAGAGGATATAAGAGGATCGGTACATCCAATCCACCACTGGGGATTCACCCATAGATATAGAAAAACGCGTGGACATATGCAATGAATCATACTCCAAATCAACCAGTATGATCCCCATAGTACTCATATCAAACATTTTCATTGATGTGACTCTTATCTCATTAATTTTCTAGATACGCATAATCAACCAGTATGATCCCCATCACAATATTACAAACACTCGATTCATTAACCCCCGCATTGGTTTGAAGGTAATCCCTTTAAGTTAACACTCTTAATACCATTAAAAATCGTAACAACATCAATCATTTATCTTACTCTTAAAATATCACTAGTATCAAAGTCACCTTAGCAAACACATTGTAGCGTCTAAAAATTTCAAAATATGCCTCTCTCTCTCTCTCTCTCTCTCTATCTCTATCTCTTTCCATTTAAGCACTACATGGAAGATATGAGTCACACCTAAGACTGATAGAACTAATTTCAAATGAATAAATACATTTCCATTGCGGTACAATAATTGAATCACACCCAATGTCAATTTCACATGAACTCTTACATAAAAAATTTCAACTACCATGCATACCAACATGTATCTCATGCCAAAAATTACAGAAATCCTTGGTCACTCTAATAATTTTGTTTAATATAGTCTCATAACCTCTACTCACTATCAAATGTCTATGTAACACATCACGTCCACGTAGTTCCATCAACAAAGTAGTTTCAATCTCTTCAAAATTCTCATTAACCATGTAGAATTTAGGTCCATACAGTTGGACATCAATAAGTTACCTATCCTAATTTGAACAATCTAGCTCGACATAACCAAATAGAATCATTCACACATTACTGCTTGTCACCCAAACAAAAAATTAATACATAGAAAAGGCAATGATATATTCCTAGTAAGTTTGTACCATGCTAGTTCACATCTCACGTCCATATCTAAACTCATAGGTAAAAAAAAATCCTTCAACTACAACCCAAGGGCTTATACGAGAGGTTTATTCCTCCACTTTTCTTAAATTCTTCCTATGACACCAAATTATGAATATCTTGATCTCTTAAATATATCAAGCTCTTAATTATTATTATTTTTTGATAGCTCACTTACTAATATCGTTTGACAAACAATCCATCACTTTTTGACCAAACCCTCTAAAAAACACTTATTAGTGAAATCTTTTCTTAGGTTTTTTAACAATAAAAAAAAAACTTTATTACTTAAACCATGCATAGGTCCTTCCAAATGCCAATCACTTAATACCTTGAGAATACATACAACCACGAACATAGACTCGCAATGAGAAACTTAAAGTTTGATCCCAACTATGTAAAACAATTTCATTATCTATCAACATTAGCTCATACATTGAACATCCTTATGTATTCACATATATTAGCCTATAATGGATCGTCTCTCCATCGACTTTACTTTATTTGTCGGTAAAATTCAATTGTACCATTCACCAAACTTAAAATTAAAGAAGAACATATAACCACACTCGAGTAAAACATGTGTAGACTCTTTTCTCAAATCTTACCCTATTTTTTTTTTTTAATCAATCTGATGAACCCATGATACTATTACTATAACAAGAGTAAAATATATAGAACCACATATCTATTAACCAAATTTTCAACCCTCTGAAGATACATCTTTTGCCCTTGCAATCAGAGTAAATATCCTTGCTTTTGCCTCCTTCTAAAAGCTATATTACCCCTCAATAATTCTTTTCCTTATGACTCTAGCTCATTCAATTTTATTCAATCAGTGTTTCAACACATCCTACAATTTTTATATTACCAGACTACTCACCAAATAATAGCAGACTAGCCGGTTGGATACTCATAAGACGTCATTGTAATACAAAAATTTGTTTGATCAATAATCCTTATCATAAAATTGCATCTCAATCACAATCCATCACAAAATATTATTACCATCATTTTCAGTTATTCTTGTCATCATCACGAAGTCCTAATTTTCATCAATATGACACCTTAAATCTAGTCATACCAATCAAATTCAAAGGACTAACCTACTTTTTATGCACTTTTTTACTAAAATCTTCAATTTCCTTCATACAAGTAGACTCTTTGAGACTTTATTTTACCCGGAAGATTGTCATTATAGATATATCCATTCCCTTGAAGCTTACATTGAACTAGATCTCATTTAGAATCATTAGAATGCACTTCACAACCTAAACACATTAATATCATGCCAAAAATTCACCACTAAAATCTTCCTTATAAATAATGTTTTAAAGCACATGTCCATAGTAATATCTAGTTGGTTTCTCAAATATAAATGCAACATCAAATCTCATTATTTGAGCACAAGACACAATTGATAATACCTAAAGTAGTAAGTATTCACACTTGACAATCAATGTATCTGTTTTCATATACCACTATACTATATCGTAAAAGCCCGTTAGATTCAACCCTATAACACATCATAACAGTATGTTAAATCAACCCCTAGAATACCACACACACCTCGAGAAGATTATACTGAAATATTCCACACATTTCTGACCATAAAGTAACTATAATATACTACTAAATTCATTCGGTCTCTCATCCAAAATGTTTCATTCGCAGATCAGGTCAATAGTAGGAGTAACACACTCCACAATCTTACAAAGAGATGATCGATACCGTTGTAATAATCGTATCATGACCTTATCTTTTATTTACATTCAATATATCAAGTCATAGTAGAGTATACGACCTCAACTAACACCACATCATTTTTCATTATTTGCTAACAGCCCATACATATTATCACAACCTTACTAATTGAAATTTCCAAAGGTACATTGTTCATTACCTATCCATCCTTTTATAATTTCACTTTCAATTATCGAACTCATCTAGATATTGGCTATACCACTCAAGTACTAACCTTCTATTGGCGTAACTGACAAAACAACGAACCACATTCATAAAATTAACCAAACTATTATTCAATATCATCATCAAATATCCTCAAATTGCATTATCAAGTCATCATATAATTTAACCCATCAAAATTACTAAACATTCTAAAACAGACAACATATTGTTTACATATGTCTATCACTTCCACGTTTGTAACAAATCTAACATCCAAGGCATATGCAACACACCAAATACTCACGTAAGGAACTATACACGATTCATCACAATAAGTGAGAGAGAATGAAATAAAGCAATAAGAATAAGAACGGACAAAGGATGCACGATAGAGGTTCAAGAAGTGAAGATTTTTCCTAAAAGTCACTATAGCCTGTCGAAGATAAGTACTGATGTCTACGTACCGATCTTCAAGACTCTACTTAGACTCGGTTTGTGTAGATGTGAAACCCATTAACTTGGGGCTCTCATACCATTTTTGTCACGACCTAAATATGAACGTAATGGAACTCGCCTCATCCCACAAAGACAAGTCAATTTAAAACTCAACTATTACATTAAAATGCGGAAAATTTGTAATTCACTCATAAATACCCCCAGAATATAGTTGTCACGTGTATATGACTCTAAAGTATTACAAATGAATAAACATAAAATGTAAGTCTCATATGACATTGTTTCTAGTTAGAACAAGATCATAAACGGAGTAAGGAGGTCTGTTGAGATGACAAACAACTACCTCACAAATCTTCGAGAAGTTTCAAAAAAGAAGAGAATATATAACAATGATCCGGGCTATTAACCTACAAAAAACTGTAGAAGCAAGGGGTGAGTACCAAACCACATGTTACTCAACTAGCAAACCTCTAAACAAAAGTTAAAGGAACAGAATTTGGGTACTTATTACACCCCATCCGTATCTCCACAAGTAAAACGGGCATGAAACCAACCAAACCTAACAGCTCAAAGTTTACATAGCACATAGCTCAACAACAACACTTAAACAAGTTATATATCCTCATACAAGCTTCTTATTCATCAATCAAAACTTCCACAAAAGGCCACTCACACTATCAACTACACAAGATCGAGTTCATCAATGATAAAAGTGTGTAATGCGATGAAATGCAATATCACGTATAATGATGCATGTTTGACCTAGTGATACTCACCCACTGTCTCTCAGTCAAGGATCCATGAGGGACATATCTATTCATGCATCCATCGTGGCGTGCAATACGACCCTCAATAATGTTAACCATCGTGGCGCGCAATACGTCTCTCAAAATATAGTATCCATCGCAGTGCGCGATACGCCCCTCGAATTAGTACATCCTAATTTTCTTATTCTTTCTCAATTTACACTTGTCACAATCATGTCTCAAAAAAATGAAAATGACATGTTCACGCAAATAATAATGAGATGGTCATTATCACAACATTTGTGATTCACTAAAACACATTCATGATACAACATAAAAAATGATTCAACATGTTTTTCAAACAATTCTTAACACATCACACACCAACAAGTAATCACATTGCCTTTTTACTACCCCTTTTTCATTATTAGAATTAATGAACATGGATAAGTCAACTCATCACAAAGTCTCATTACTCTCCAAACATACCACAAGGAAATACACAAATTCCATACACTTAATAAGAGTTTAAAAATTCACTTGCCTCAATAAACGTAGAATTCACTCAAGTGCTTGAGCCTTTCTCTTTCGTTGAACTTCCAACTCAAAACAATCTATATTCAAATAATGACTGCAATAAGATTTCAACACTAACAACACTCATACTACTATGTGTTTAGCCTTGACCCAAAAACTCATACGAACCTAAAATAAAGTTTATAAATTTTGATGTCCATTAATATGTAAATTCTCATGTCTTTCAAATTTCAAGCATAGTGTTAAGTTCCCATATATAAAAACGTGAACCATAATATAATCATCTTATGGAAATTTTTTAATGAAAATTTGGATAATAAATTACCAAAATAATATGTTAGTTCACCATAACAATCAATTGGAAAACTGAAACCCTTTTGAAGTAATCCATTCACACTTATTACTTATCTCCCAATTCACTATCTCATTATAATGCAAAGATAAATCCATAAATTAATTATTTTTCTCATAGGAGCCTAATAAGAACTTCAACCTACGTCAACAACAAACATATACTAGTAGTAGACATTTCTACCAACAAATCATATTAACACTAAGTGCGATTAGGTAATAATTACAAAATTCACAAATTTTCTTTTCATCAAATAGAAACTTTACCTCATTATCCATGATGCCTTTTTGGTAAATGTGTGTCTGCAGCATTAGTTTTCTTCTGTTCGTGCATGCTTTGGCTCTCAAAAGTACCAGCCTCATTTAACTATAATTTACTCATATATATCCGCCACATGGTATTGAATATTAAATAACTTATGAAGTTGATCCATTAACTATTAACTAAATCAGTGATAAGAAATTACCCACCAATTAAATATTAATAGACACTCATATAATTTAAAATTCCCAACAAACTTCACACGCTAATTATACGTGACTCAGGTCCACAATCGAGAGGGGTAAAATGATAATTTTATGAAAATTTCTAAAAATGACCTTTTGAGTAATCACAGTAGTTTGGGCGTTCCAAATTCTCATGTACACCATGAATCCAAATTGGTGAAGACTTCTTTTGTTCAAAACCGTTTCTATAACTATTAAAGTAAAAGATCTAATCTACTTGTACATCTCCTGACTCAACAAATATCCTGAGAAATAACCTAATCCATCCTTAACTCGTGCAGATTAATCTCAAGAGAATTGGTACCAAGGTATCTTAGTTAAGGACATCATAGGTATTTTCCCCGATCTTGATCTATAAACACTTGAATTACGAGATACAACACTCTAAGGGAAGTGATTGTTTCCTCTTTTTTTTTGGTGTATAACGCTTCCTATGATATTTGTTAATCCCATTACTTATAATCTCTTCACTTGATCCATGATTTCTATTCTTGCATTTCTTTGTTTTGAGCCTTGGTTGAACTAGCTTGTCTTCTTGAATTATTGTTTCAAATTGATTTCATGTGTTTTCATTAGAGAGAAATTGCATTACACTGCTTAAAAATCATATACAAAGTTAAAAAAAAATTCCAGGTTTTTTACTTTCCTGAAAGTGTGTACAATCGTCACTTCCCTTTCCTTTAAGATCTCATGAATGCATCTTATGTTTATTGATATGCCCCATGTAATTCCCCGAATTCCATCTTAAATACTTTTAATAATCAAGGAACCATTTTCCATCACAATAGGTAAAATATTATTTTGAACACAGTGGTTCAAACCATCTTCTATTACTTAAACCTCAACTTCTAACAAATCACATAAATCAAGCTTTTCTGCTTCAGCAAATACCAAGTTACCACGGATGTCTCTCGCATTAAGACCTTAGATCTGCATTGAATATTGTAATTAATAGAGCCATCAGTGATGAACTTATAATTGCCTGTAGGAAGGTACAACCATCTAACAACTTTACAAGAAATAATAGGTGAATAATATTCTATAAATTAAAAAAATTGAACATAGGACTTAATTACATTAACAAGCAAAGAATATCTAGAATTAGTCACTAGATGAACGTTTCTATTTGTCTCTCCCTTAATGGCATTCTTGGACCTTCTTCCTCGATGTTTTGTAATATTTCTTTTTTTTTTCAAATCTGTCAAATGATGAATATTGGTATAGCTATATCAATGGTTTCAATTTAATAACACAATCAGTGCTCCAGATTTGTCTAGGGTTTGTTTAAGTTCAACAAAAGGATCACCTATCTCACCAGCACCTGAAAATGTTAGCCATAAAGGCGTAAAATCAGTGCGAGGCACAAAAAGGTTGTCAAAGGTTTCTTGTATAGAGTCTGAGCAACAACAACATTACACATAATCTACTATACTAATTTTAACCTAGACCTCTCATATAGGAATTATTTGAAACCACACCCTCCAAAATAGAAAAAAATATTCTTAATGGAATACTCTTTTCCTATATGTTCATGATGCCCAGCTGGTTTCTCTTACTTTGTCTAGTGATGTCCCAAAAACTAACCAGTGTAAATTTTCTTTTGCTATTTTGCATCTGCCAAGGTTTTTTTTTTATTCTAACAGCTTCACAATTCCTAAGATATCAACCACATTATCACACACTTATGTTTTCTGCAACTCACTCATCACAATCATGTTCCATCCATCATGCTCCATTATTTGATGAAAATATTCATATCCTTCTATTGGTCCATGTGTAATAGGTAACAAATATTGTAAATCATCTAGTTGTGTTCGATTATTAAACCAAAGATTAGTATGGACACCTCTATATTCCCACCACATCTCTTGATCTATCTTGTTTTTGACTTGCATAATTAACTTCAATACTTGAGATCTACATTAAACAATTCATGGCGTGTCTTTTGAAATGCTAGTTCCATAGAAATTTGCCCATAAAGACCTTTTGGTCCTGAAATTCAACAAATATTTGGAAAATAGAGTCTGTGAAAGATCAAACATAGACCTAAATTCTAGTGCTCCCACTTCTCTGAGTTGACACATGTCTCCCTAAGCCACCCACTACTTTGCTCTTCCTTTATATAAATTTTGCAAAACCTCTATGGATATCGTAAATGAAACATTCAGGAGGCGTGACAATAGAGAGAAAATATTGCAAACTTTGGAAACCATGATTAATAAGCACAAGCATCTTACTAAACATATAGAAAAAAATAAAAGGGAACTTACCTCTCAATAAACCAGTTGTCTATTGTTCTCAGTTCACCGAATCACTAGCATCTTATTTAACATATAGAAAAAAAATTCTCCTGATTAATCTTTTGGCCTAACTGATATCCATATTCCTGCAAAACCTCATTATCAATAAAAGAGAATTATTTTATGCCGATGTATAGATATAGTATCATTTGCATACACAAAATGATTTAACTTGTCACTCTATTTAGTCATTCAAAAGCAATGAAATTCATTGTTATAAAACAATTGATTCAAGGTTGTATATAGGACTTCAACTGATAATATAAATAATATAGGTGAGAGGGGATCCCTTCGGCGATGGAAAAAATCATGAGTTTTTTCATTTATAAGAATAAAATATCAGTTATTAGCGATAGTTATTCAAATGAAATCAAGAACTGACTAATCAAATCCCGCTAGAGAAAAAAAAGTCCAATTATGAATTTCAAGTTCACTATAGCATATGTCTTTGCCATATCTAGCTTGATCATTATGAGTACTATTCAAGACGTCGATATTGAACACAATTGATCCTAAGATCATTATCAATCAAAACTAACATATTTCAAAGAAAAACTCATGGGGCAAAGGAAAATGGAGAGAAAATAATTAGTCCAGACCATCAAACTACTACGATAAAAAATACTAAAATTATCCAAATGTAAATATGAAAGTAACAAAATACAATCAAAAGGGAAATAAAGCCACAAGTTCCCTCCCCACACAACAATAAAATAGCAGTGTCTTCAATGAAGGATAACATAACAAGTGTAGAAGAGGACATATAAAAGTCCCCTCGACATGTTATGCATGTGGAGTGCTTTCTTCTGGAGTCTCAAGAGGAGTAACATCATCTTGGGTAAAAGAACTCGTTAAGGTAATCACAGAAGGTAGAAAAGTAGGCTCAACCAGGTCATCCGTGCACAACTATCCATGGGAGGAATAATTGATTCCGGAGAGACTCCACTAGTTCAGAATACAAAGGTCTCCTCGGGGGATCTCTGCAATGTAGCATGGACCATTGTATCTTTAATATTTTCCAGCTCCATTAGTGTTAACTAAATGCATTGCTCAACCCCTCTCTCCTAATTCTCCTAATCATCTATGTCATAGGTAAAATACTCATTAGCCCTATCGTTACCTCTCTTAACAGCCATAGTATTATCAACAGTTATACCACCCATACTCGCCTACTCATCCACAACACTCGTCACACTAAAGGCACATACTCACAAAACTTTAAGAAAAATGGAATGAACCCTATAGCACCGATATGTTTGTAGACCTTAGCTGGTCCGCATCTACCCTAAGGGTGGCATATCAACCATCATAGTAGATATAACATATTAACTACCCTCGATATTTTCTTGGGTGGGTAACCTAGTCATAAGATTATCCAACCCAAGTCATTTGACAAAATAGTGGCCTCACACTGAATTAACTTGTCTCTTATGGAAGCCAAAGCAACCTAAATCGCCTGATCCATCTACTCTGGCAGTCCTTCCTAACCTTAGCTGCCCTCACATTTGAAAACCAAACAAGATTTCTCATTTGGTAGATCGTGGCTTGGCTTAAAGAGATCAGGAGACTGGATTGGGTGTATGTGTAGCTAGCAAAAACATAAGTATAGATGTAGAGGGAATGGATCAAGGTTAGGTTGTACATAACTACTCCACAGAACAAACGAGTCGAGTTGCCTCAGTCTCAAGAGTGGTAGAATCAACCACATACATCATATTTAGTGGTTGTAGCTTCCTCTAAGCCATATAATCACATAAGTAGTCAACCTCGTTCTTCCAAATGTCATTGGATAAGGCTGGGGTGATCCTCACATCAGTATTTACCCTAAAAGAAAGTCATACATTTTCACTCAATCGTATGACAAAGACCAAAAAAGAGAGAGAAATGTGATCTTATCTGGTCCTCCTCAGCATCTCATCCACGATAATCATACTAATATCAATGTTCTTTTTTTCCCAATAATTCTACCCACCATCACAAAGTTGAGGTGATAAATAATAGATTCGTTCAGGAAGGTATGGTGTTACTACGTTTGAATCTAAACAAATATCGTTCCATTACATTCATATATTTCATCTTAATTTTGACTGTGTCATCCAACAAATAATGAGAGGTATCAAAAATAAGTAGTGCCAACCACCTTTGAGAGTATGGAGATCATGATGCATCCATATTGTAACCAGGTCAACCTAATTTCCTTTTACACCCAAAGCAGTATTAATAGCACCGATGTGGAATTATATCATTTTGGCACAAACCTCAACCTCATATATGGTCTTCTAAACTACCCCTTTCCTTTTTTTGGCAAAGCCTTAGCGTAGGCACAATAAAATTCTCGAACCGATGCTAGAACATACAAGGGTTTAGGTCTTGTGAACTTCTCAATCCCATGAAATTGAATGGTGTCCCACATGGCGGGGTAGTCATTTATGACTAAATCTGTGGGGAATGGTCTCTCATCATGAACTTTTCTTTATCTAGCAACCTTGAGCCTATTAAGGGCGCTTGGAGTGATAATTGGGATAACACGAGATGTAAGTGCTTTAATTTTAGGAGTTTGAACAAACTTGGACCTGAGATATGTTCTTTACCTAGCAATCATCTTCTTAGATTTCACACTCACACGTGTGGAGGATCATGGAGGATTTTTTAATTAGCATGGAGGTGTGAGAGGTAACCACCAATTAACTATTAGTTCTAGATATTTCTTTCAAGGCACACTTATTCAAACATAGATTTAGTGGCATTTGAAAATTTTGTCCCAAGGCTCACCTACTGGGAAGGGGATCCACCAAACAGGTTTTGAGAACTTAGTTAAGTTCGCTGAAGACACCAATGCACTATTTTTAAGAACTCGGGCAAGATCGTTTGATTCATCTCTAACTCGGTGATTTATCAAATTGATTTTGGAGGGCAAAGATAAGTCCGCTGAAAATGAAAGTGAAAAATTAAAAATAATAGTTACCATGTGAGATTTCCACTACCACTGAGCAATACAATGAGTGAATTTCAACCTTGAGTTATGACCCCTACACTTGGGAATAATGTAGGTGAAAAACGTTTTTTTGAATAAAAATGCACTATGTATGATAGTCGTGGATAAAAACACTTGAAAAATGATAAAAGGGACATTTAATTTGAAAGCATCCACTTTACCAAGATTTAAAATTATCAAGGATATAGTTGGAAAACATAACTCAAAACATCATATTGAATGCAAGCTAGCCTTATCTTGAAGATCTTTGAACACTCAGGCAATACTTCTTTAAGCTTACCTTAGTTGATGTTTACATTGTACACTACGAGATTCCACTTTAAGCAAGACTTAGTAGAAAAATAAACTTCTTTTATTGTGAAAAATAAGCCTTGAGAGACATGAGACCATGTGAGCTTTACATGAATTTCGGTGAGTCCCTCACCGAAAAGGGTTGGTCTACTTGCCTAAGGTAGAAACAATAAATCTTAGGTTAGGTTGATTCACTAGCTAATTACTTATGAGGACACGTAATTTATAAGATAATGATATTGTTAGTAGAAACCCTACGTTACCACGGAAGACCTTCCATATAATGCAATATCCACTAGGTGCTAAGCATTAGATTCCCACGAAGTTGTTTAATCTTGACTCTATTACTTGAGAAAGGGCGTCCTTGGCCTACCAATTCAAGGTATATAACTAGAAAAGCTCATCAATTACTCATGAAAGGGTGACGTTGGACTACCGATTCATGATACATCAATTAGGATAACTCTTTAATTACTGATGAAAGGGTGTTATTGGTGTACCTAGTTAAGGTATGTCATTAAGATAACTCTTTAGACCATATGTGAGTAAGCCTTTCACCATCCATAATTACTTTCTTTTAGATTGAAGATGAGAAAGCCTTTAAACCCTTGAACCTTCATTGCTCTTGAATAGGTGTGTATATGAGAATGTCCTTCCAACAACGCAACAATAACAACATGGATACTTTACTCTCAAAGTATCATCAATACAATAGCATAGATTTCACAACAAAAGCATAATCTCATACTTTATCTCCTTGAAGTTAAAAACATTCTTTCAATCATCACATCTAGAATTCTAGCATTAGACATGGATATCATTATAATTCAAGTAATTATATCACTTAACACATTAATTTATAGAACTCCTCTTTCGTCAATAAAAACCAACATCATATCATCTAATTTTTGAAATGAGGGATTCACATGGGTTCTTAGGGATACATTATAAAAACCCTAGGAAATAATAAATTCATGCTTGCTATAAAATAATACAATCAAAATTACCTTTGAAACGAACCCATGAATTATGAATCAAACCCTAAAAATTGGGGACCTTTTTCTTTTTGAAATTGGAAACTTTTTGAGGACTCGTTAGATGAAAGTTATCCATGGATAAAAACTACCATACCTTAACAACAATACCCAATGAAATTAGTGTAAAACATCTTCCTTCTAAACCCTAATTTGAATCTTTTCCTATTCTTTCTCAAGTTTCTAGAGAGAGAATAATTTGAATGGGATGAACGGTGGGAATTAATATGGGTTATGGAAAATATAACTTGATTGTGTATGTTTTAGAGTTAAAAAGGTTATATAGTGAGCCCAGTTATAGAAAAAAGACCTTACTTAAGTTGGATTAAATCTGGAAATGATCCAACTACCCTTAAAAATAACTGCCACTCCATGATTGACGAACCGTCAATGTACCTCTCCATCCTGGTCGATCATGGTGTGGAAAGATTTATAATATATATCCCAAGTACCCAAAACACACTAATACTTAAATTGGACTTTTAGATACGTCCAACTCAATTTTTATTGCGCGCCATACTTGGGACATGGTTGCACATCGCAGAGGCACCTCCGTGATTGGTTTCACAATTTTTTGGGCAATAAGCCTCGTGGCATACTGTGACGCGGAGGCATATTGAGTGACCACCCTGCGACGTGGACTGGTCTCCACATCTTGGTTCTGGTCGTACTGACATGGCAACTTCTTGGCCCATGTTTTGGTCCTTTAAAAGGACCCTTATGGTGGTCCTTGGGGAGTCATACTAAAACATTTTGATCCTAAACATGACACTAGGGTACACTCCACTGATTGTGGACTCCAAACGATACACCTACACAATGAAGACATATTAGAACTCACTAGCACACAAAAGACTACTTTCCGGACGTCTTGATCGTCCCCGTACGTTTGACTCTCAAACTCTTTAAAACTTACTTCAGTGGTTGTACTTTATTATTTTTACAAGTTGTTAGCACGGAAAATTCATATGATGCTCTAGTTCGTCCTATTTCAGTATGAGGGTGTTTCAATACTCTCCCACTTGGAAAACATTATTCCTCGAATGACACTAAAACACCTCCAAGGATTTACTGACTTGACTAGCAGATCACGGTACATAAAACAATAGTACAAAATAATACTCAATGCACTAAACATACAAGGAACACTAACTTCATATCACTATGCACTCAATACAACACAAGCAAGTACAAACTTCATTTACTAACTCATAATAGATTAACAGATGGACTTTCCTCATGCTTATAGGAGGAACTACCTTCTTCTAATCATGACATGATCTTTACCCCTTTTTATCTCATTCTAGAGTCCAATGTGCAATAACTTTTAAATCATATAGATAGGATCAACATTTCCAACCCATGGGGCAAGTTAAACATTTCATACTAGGTGCACCTTAAAATGAGAAATATGGATCATCTACTAGTCTAATCATTTAATCCTCGTGCTATTAAGAACATACACGACATTACCATGTTTAGTTATGTTCAAGGAGGGACTACCTTCTCCATGTCACAACATACACATATAGCATCATAAAGCTCATAGGCTAGCATTTCACAAAAGTCAATTCATTTAAGGAGAAATTCCCAACTTCTAACTAAAGCATGCTCATACTCCCTTCCTCATGAAGTAAAATGAGCATTCATCATATCAAGATGCATAAAACCATGACAAACATGCAATTTACTAAAATTCCCTTTTAAAGCAATAAGAATCTTTCAAAACATGCATAGTGTTAACTTCGACATGCTTATATATGGAAATGATGAAACTTATACTCATATGCAAGACTCCAAAACATATACAAGATACAAGGAACTCTTTGTCTCAAGCTTGACTAAGAATAGAAGGAAAACGTGGAGATATCAACAATCTTACTACTCAACTAATGATACCCCCACATGTTGGTAGACCGATCAAAGAGAACCTTATCTCATTCAAGAAAACTTTAACTTACCAACCCAAAGTGGTTCTCCACATGGATAAACTCAAGGAAGTTCAATGTAGGAATGTTAAGGGCATTCAAAACTTTACCATGTAGGCACATTATCCCCCACTTGGGGTGATCTCAATCAACTCTTTATAATATCATACCTGTATAATCACCTTTGGCCTAGTGTTTTAACCAACCATGCCTCTCTTCAAATGACCATTCTTAAGATCAATCTTAAAAGACAACTAACCTCTTTAGAGTTGGTCAACATCTATTCTCTTGTCCTTCCAAGTCAGCCTTACAGCAAAACACTATCCCAACTCATGGAATAAAGTCCCTTTTTCCCCTTTTAGGAGTAAGCTTACACAAGAAGTACAATCCACAAAAGGACAACCATGAAGCATTACTCATACAAAAGGTAAACAACCAAGTCACATTATTTATCACATTCTTCTAAAACTCTTTAAGTCTACGCCATAATTTTTTACTGTGATTCCACATATCCATAAAGTAACACTTTATCCAAACAAAGACTACATTAAATCATAACAACTCTTATCATACTAGAACTACACCACAACAAAACATTCTCAATATAATGCTCTAAATATCATAGGCCACATATAGCCATGATTAGCTTCACAATTACTTATCTACCTTCATATATATACTCATCTATTCACAAAATAATAATAAGAGTTAAAACTCACCTTTTCCTCCCTCGATCCTTGCAATGTAACCACTTCCAAGAGATTATATCTAGAAGACCACCATACAAGGGAAATAACAAAGAGATTATGTTGTGTTAAACTCTATTGCACGACATAAGAATAATAAAGAAAGTGAAACTTCTATCATCTTGTAGCCTCTCACTCAGAGATGTGTCGCGAATCACACCTATAAATATGACACTACTAAAATTGCTCATGAGACTTTGAATCCTATGGCCATTTCATAACCTTATGCTCCGTTACAAAGTTTATCACGACCTGGGAGCACCCAGTAGTCGTAACACGGAGAATATGACCTCTTAAAGGTCTTATACAATCCTTTAGCATACTTTCATCGCATAAACATATAATAGTGCAAAAAATCTAAAACGTTTTCATAGGAAAACACAAAAATAAAAGTCATCTTATTTAAAAATAATTAGTAAAAAGTATAAGTACTAAATGTTATTATGCAATCTTAGACATGACTTACATAAATACTTAGGGACACAGCGCTTTGAATACAAAAAGAAACACTACTACTCTATTGCATGAACTTAAAGAAACTCTTAATACAAAGGTCCTTGAATAATTAAGGACACACCTGAACTTGGGAATAGTAATCCAAACTCTTTATTCTAGAAAAGGTCCATAAGCCACAACCACCTACACGTTGTGTAAAAAGATGAAGATGAATGGTGTTAGTACAAGAATGCACTAAGTATAATATCCATGAAAAAACATGTATTAAAAGGGACCTTTAGTTTGAACCTTGCAACATGCCTTTTTAGAAAAACTTCATGAACATTTATACAATAGGCACAATATAGACTACATATATCATCAAGCACCTAGGATCCATTCGTAATAACACATAAAGTCATTTATTACATTTAAGACACATTTAATACATACCATACATTACCTTCTTTTTTATCTTAACTCCTTTCCTCAAGCAACCCTTAAGAAATACATAGTGCAATGTATCACTTTAATGTTGTCAATGGTGAACTTTCATATAACCTTCATCAATCCCACCACATATATTCATAAAGTGATAAGCACATCATAAGACATAATCATCACATAGAAACCATCACCTAAGACAACCCCCAAATCACGCTAGTGTGATGTGCAAGTAACATTCCATGATAGCACTCACACCAAGTGTTTCTAGGAAGCCACCCTAGAATAGGCACATCATATTCAACAAGTGACAACATGTTCATTTATTATTAGACATAAGACTAACATACTTCATTAATGTTCACATAAGAACTCCTTCATTCATTATTTCGTTGTTGTAACCCATTTAGTTCTTATCATAGGTAAACCACGCTCACAACCCCTTCACAAGATCATTTCTGCAATGTACACATGGAGTCCCAGTCCCCTACATAGAATAAGAAAACCTATTAAGAAGTCATAAATGTAATTCACATGCATAATCATACTTCATGTATTGACATAAAGTCACTTTAACATGCATTCATTGCAACATACATAAACCATAGTCCTCATTTCATAAAATAAGCCAATCATAACATCCTTTAAGGTCCACTTATACAATGCATAAGTAGGGTCCGTATTCCTACCTACACTAAGTAACTCTCAAGAATTCATGACTTGAGTTAATATTCTTATCTTAGATTATTTCTTAACTTTCGAGAGACTTACACATAAGTGACAAAGACCATGTTGGTTGTGGAATCTGGTATTCTACTCCCACACCAAAAAGAGAGGGTACTACATGCAAAGGTTGGACCTTCATATATAATAGTTATCTAGTTGATCATCTAAGCTAAGACATAGGGGGGAACTTAGTTATGGAACAAGGAGATTGCTACATAAACTCGGACTTGCTACATGTGGTAGTTTACATCTCAATAGACAACATCTATGTAGGGAACTTGTACTTCCTAAACCTGAATATTCTCTTGTGGGAAGCCGGACTTTCTAGACGTGAAACCCCCACTCTTATTTTTCATTTTCACTCGTGCTAATATAAAACTCCTTTTTTAAACATCTTTAAGCCTATAATTAACATTAATTCATAAGTAGGATTTACGGACTTACTTCCCTCATACATTATATAGACCAAAGGTAGCTAAGACGAGAATGACCTTTCATCATATCCCACATTATGTGACAATGTCCTTCAAATAATCATATCATATTCATATTATAGTCTAGTTTAGAGTACAATTGAGGAAATCTTTCAAGAGACTCACTTTCACTAGACGCTCATAAACATTATTCATTCATACATTCATGTGTGTGTATACAATGTGAGAAAGCCTTTAACATGAACACCGTTAGAAAACACATGTTCATTCTTCACTATTCATATGGTTTTCATGCATATTAAGATATAAAGGTGCATATGAGAATTTTTCTTTCATTCAACACCCTAAATATATCATACTCATAACTATTCATGGGGTGTATATGTACATATTGTTCCTCATAATGACATAATAGCAACCACATTGTTATTGAGGAAGTAATATGTAGTCATTATACTAAACCTGAGGACTACAGACATAACCTTCATGGCACACCTTTATGAACATATGCATCATAATCAACAATTCACTTTTACATCTATTTCCTTCAAGTCCATGATAACATAATGTATATATAGACAAGAAGTAAACACCGCCACCATAAGTGGACCAAACCATAAAACAGAAATTCCAATTACTATTGACAAGAAGTTAGGTCAACTTACCGATTCTCCAAGACATGATCAAAATAGAAAAATATTCAAAATTAATAATCAATAGATATATCTAATAATGAAGTCTAAAAATACAATACAATTCAAGTACAATTAATTAACATGAAATCATATTTATTATGGCTCACATTATTGGCCAAATAGAAAATTAGGACGATCATGGGTCCTTCAGAGAATTTCATTGAAAATATCTTTGAAAACTTGATTGAACTTTAATTTATCATAAAAATGTCTTTGAAAACAATGTAAAGATGAATCCATGCTTAGATTGGAAATTGGGAAATTTCATCATAGAATTCTTTGGAAAACAGTGATAGAATTCCTTGAATGAAAGGTTATTAAAGAATAAAGAGTTACCATACCTTTTTGATTGAATACCCATAAAAACATGAGAAGAAAACAGTTTAGAACTCATCTTCTAGATTGAGCTTTAGCTTGTCCTCAAATGGAGTTTAGAGAGAATCCATTTTGGAGAGAAGGGTGTTGTTTAGAATTATGAATTCTAATTTTGGGGTTTCTATCTTTTATCCCATTTAAAATACCCTAAAATAGATAGAATAATGGTTTGTAATAAATATCCAAAGTACCCAAAACACCCCTATACACAAATTGAACTTTTAGAAACATCCAACTTTATTTTTATTGACTCAGCCACATCAAGGACATGGCGGCGCGTCGCAGAGGTACTTCCCCCATTTGTTTCACAAATTATTTATGGGGCAGTAAGCCTCGTGAAAAATGTTCTACGCGGAGGCATGTTGAATGCTAAACCCGAGAGGCGTACTGGTCTTCTCATATTTGTCCTGGTCATAATGCCTTGGTAGCTTCTTGGCCCATGTTTGGTTACTCTTCAAGGACCCTTAGGGTAGTCCTTGGGGAGTGCTACCCAATTGTTTTGTCCCTAAACATTATCATTAAGGCCCTAGGGTCACCTCGACTGATTTTTTACTCGAAATGACACATCGAAACAACTAAGACATACTAGAACACACTAGCACACCAAAAAGACTAGTTTTCGGACGTCTTGATCGTGCCGTGACGTTTGAATTCTAAAATCTTTAAAAGTGATTTCAAGTACTGTACTTCATTGATTTAAAAAGTTATTAGCTCTTGAAACTCATGAAAGGATTTACTTCGTCCTATTTTATTTTTAGGGTATTTTAAAAATCCATCTTTGGAATATTTTCACCTCTCACCCTGAATTAGTGATAACCTGATCTAAGGTTAATTTTTGAGAAGTAACTTTGCCCTTGTAGTTGGTCAAACAAATAATCTATACACGGAAGAGAATACTAGTTCTTAATGGTCACTTTGTCCAACTATTGACAAACGATGCACATACAACGAGACCCATCTTTCTTTCTAATAAAAAACACGAGATCACCCCATAGTGAGTTACTCAGTTTGATGAGTCCATTATCTAAGGATAAATTGAGATAGGTTTAGTATCTTGAAGAAGGTCAATACCAAAGTCTATTTATCGATCGGGAGGAATACTAGTTAGATCATCTAGGAATACCATGGATACTCATTTAGAAAGGAGCCCAACTCACGAGTAGGGGTTTCAGAATCTACATCGCTTACCCTAAAAAATTGTAAATGCAACCCTTAGAGATCATCTTTCTAGATTTAAGACATCAATGCATTGAGCTTTAAGAACAGTATTCCCCCCTTCAACTCTAGGATATGCTTGTTTGGGAACAGAAACTTGACTACACGAGTTCTACAATCAATTGATGTTTAACAAGCGTGAAACCAATCCATACCAAGTAAAACATTGAAATTTAACATGTGAAGCATACAAAATAAACAAGATCAACTTTATAGGATAAGAACACAGAGCATCTTTCTGTAAACCCTCTTAGTCACGATAATATCATAAACAGTCGTAGAGACACAAAAAGGTTCTAATAAAACATCATGGAGAGTGTGAAATCTCATTGTCGTATATGGCATCATAAAAGAAAAATTATCACTGGGTCTAACAAAAGCATACAAATCTATACGGAAAACTTTTAACATACCGGTGATCTTTTCTGGTGAATTCTCTTGTTCACCTGAGATTTGGACAGCATAGAAGCGGTTTGCCTTTAGAGAATTTGTATATGAACCACTATGAGGAGCTTGCTTTCCCTCTCCTTCATTAGTCATAGGAATTAGGAAATCTCTCATTTGGTGACCACTCTTACCACAACCATAACAACCATACATGCTTGCTACACACGTTTCATCGTGCCTTCTTTAACACTTTATAAAATTAGGACTAGAAATTGAAGCTCTTTATCCATTACCTCTTTGAGGACTGGGTTATTCACCCTATCTTTAATGAATGTGGAAGGAGGATTTTATGAACTTTTATTAAAAAACCTTTGTATAAACCTTGGTTGACCTTGGCTATCTCACCTTTTATTGGTAAAGCTATCAATAGTCCTAGCCTTCTTTACCTCCCTATTTTTTTCCATGAGCTTTGACTGCTAAATTTTTTGGGCATGTACCATAAGACTTTACATATCCATATCACAAATAAGAATTGATATTCTTCGACATTCTTTCTCTAACATGTCGGAGACGCCCGCCACAAACTTACTCAACTTAGCCGTAGAATCTGCGACCATAGTTGGAGCATGCTTGGATAGTTGGGTGAACTTTAGAGAATACTCCCTCAAAGTAATACTTCCTTGATGAAGATTAATGAAACTCTTGCACATTTGATTCCCTCATCTCAACGGAAAAGAAACTATCAAGAAAAGCAGACATAAACATTTCCCACTCTACGGCCTCCGCTCCTGCCTGTCTTCCTTCCTTCCATTGGTTATTCTACACTTGAGAAACACCTTCCAATTGATAAGCGGCCAACTTCTCCTTCTCCATCGGAGTCACCCCCATAATAGAAAGTACCTTATAGGCCTCATTGATAAATTATTGAGTATCTTCCTCAAGTTTGGAGACATTAAATTCTGGGGGTTTCATCCTTGCGAAGTCCTTCACTCTTGAAGCCACTGAATTTACATCAGGGTTCATGAGGGCAGACACCTTTCTATTGCTTGTAACGCCAAGGTTTGACCCAACATTTAGAAAGCTGATCTAACGTCTGCATTGCAAAATTTTCGACAATAGGATAGAGAGTTTAAGAAGCTTGAGGATCTTGAGGAGTAGTTCCTTTATTCACAGTTTCTTCCTCATTCCTTCTAGGGGAAGCCCTTTTAGTAGTCATATCATGTCAATAATCAGGTAAGAATTAGGATAAAACCCTAACATATTTAAAATCTATTGCGCGTATGAATAATGAAAGAAGTGAAATTTCCTAAACATCTTGTAGCTTGTCATCCATAAATGTGTCATGCTTCACACTCATGAACAAGATTCTAAAAGATGTGGAATGTGAGATATCATCCTAGAATTATTCTAAACCTTGTGATCTGAATACTAGGTTTGTCATAATCCAGGGGTACCCCATAAATGTAACACGACATATAAAATCCCTAAGGAGTCGACACAAGCCTCTAAATCCTCATAACATAAGAAATAGAATAATTAGAGAGAACATGTTTCAAGTCAAAAAAAGTGTTCATAAACGAAAGAGGAAATCTAGATGTTTTGTCTCAACATAGTCATCTATTAAATTTTTTTTCATAGACTAGGGCCTAGCGCATACAACATGTATAAAAGGGAAAGTACATGAAAGAAATTAAAATAAAGAACTCCATCCTCAAACCAAGAGGACTTACTAAGCTTGTGAATACGATCTATCCAAGATCAAGCCATAAAAATTTCAACCAAGATAATCAAACCCTACACTCTGGAAAAGTGTAAGTAAAAGTAGGCATTATTAAAAAAAATGTTGTAAGCATGATAGTCATGCATAAAAAATCTTCAAACATGACAAAACGATATTTCTTTTGAAAGAATGCACTTTGCACAATTTAAGCAACATCATGGAGATAGGCGGAAAACATAAATTAAAACATCATATACGCAAGCTAGCCTTATTTGAAGATCTTTGAATACTTATGGGACACTTAATTGAGCATGATTAGTTTGAACAATACAATATGCCTCTTTAAGAAAGTCTTAGTTCAATTTTAAACTTCCTCTAATAGTGGGAAATAAGCCTTAACAGACATGGGATCATATAAGCTTAACATGGAATCAGGTGACTCCTTCACAAAAAAGGTTTACTCTACTTTCCTAAGGTAGAACAGATAAATGTTAACTTATAAGGATCCACTAGATAATAACCTATGAGGGCACATAGTTTATTAGATAAATATATTGTTACTAGAAACCTTTCCTTACTATGGAAAAGCGTCCACCTCATGCAATATCAACTCGGTGCTAAGCATTACATTCCTACCGACTAGTTATTAAATCTTGACTTGACTCCATTACTCATGAAATGACGCCCTTGGCCTACTGACTCAAGGTATATCACTAGAGTAGCTCATTATTTCCTTGCGGAAGGGTTTCATTGGCATACCAATTCAAGATATATCAATTAAGATAACTCTTAAATTACTCGTGAAATGGTGTCATTGGCTTACCGATTTAAGGTGTGTCATTAAGAAAACTATTTAGATCACGTGTTAGACCTTTCTTTTAGATTCAATTAGGTGATAAATCCTTCAAACCCCCCAACCTTCATTACTCATTTATATGTGAGTGTATTGAATATTCTGTCAACGACACAACAACAATATCAATATTTTACTCCCAAAGCATTATCAACACAATTGCATAGATTTCCTTGAAAATGCATAATCTCATACTTTAGATCCTTGAAGTTCAAAAGATTCATTGAATCATACGTCTAGAAATCTAGAAGTACACAGGGATGGCATAATAATTCTAGTGAGTCTATCTCCTCATGCATTAGTTCATAAAACTCTTATTTCATCAATAAAGACCCACATCATATCATGAACTTGGTAAAATATGGGATTTACATGGTTTCTATGTGAATGATTATGAAAACCATAGGAAAACTCAATTCGTGCTTAATATAACATAATGAAATCATTAGAATCAAATTTTAAAGGAACCTTGACTTTTGAATCAGATCATAAAGATTGGGGATTTCTGTACTTTTGAAATTGGAGATTTTGAGAGGACTAGATGGATTAAATCTATCAATGCATAAAAACTACAATACATAAAAAAAATTCCCAATGATATTTATGTGCAAAAGCTCTTGAACCCTAGTTTGAATCTAGAGAGATTATTTTGGAGGGGATGAACTCTAGGAATTAATTTGGATTTTCAAAAATATGACTTCATTGGGTTAGTTTTAGAGTTAAAAAGGCTTATATAGTGACCCTAGGCATAGGAAAAATGACATCACTTAAGTTTCATTAAAACAGGAAATGACTCAACTGACCCAAAAAATTACCGCTAGTCCAGGAGTAACAGACCGCCGATGGACCTATGGTTTTTCCTGGTCGTCCGTGTCTAGAAAAAAAATTTGGCCTTCTATGGACAATGGAGTATGGACCGTCGATTGACCTACGGTCCGTGGACATGGCCTAGAGATTTTCTGAGATGTCCAACCACAGACCCACGAACCATTTGCAATTCCAGCCACGGTCCCTAGTTAGCCATCATGGCTGGCACCTAGAAGTTGTTAAAAAAATTTTATTTTCCTCGATTAAAATCTGGGGTGTTACCACGAGGAATATGGTTCTGACTTAGACTAACTCATAGTTATCTACGTTTAGTCAGATTATTTCATAGAAAGGAAACAAAAAGTTTTTCTTAACAATTTGTTGATTTCAATGATTACCTAACTAGCAAACAAGATTCACAATTTGAGATATTAATATGAGATGAAAACTAGGTCCTATGTGTTCCCCACGAGCTCTTAACACAATATTCCAAAAAACAGTAACCCTATCCTAGTTTTAACATGCATAGTTGATAAGTTTGGTATCCTTAAGTGATTGTTCCTCCAAATAGGGAGTTTTTTAAAAGAAACTTGTTTTGTCTACAGGTGTATACTTTAGTAACCCTTACCCTTTAACCCAGATTAGCCTTTGCAATATTAGGGTCAAGCTATCAGATAGTGGCAAAACACGTCTAAATCTCCGTTGTTTAATATTTATCTCATTCATTACATCCTTTGTCCGAAAAGTAGGAATGAGTCAAATTGTAACGTTGGCAACCGTTAAAAAGAATTCAAAAGAAAAGAGTTAATACTATATGTATAAACACTATCCCAGAAGACAAATCATGAAGTTACAATTGGAATAGTTGAATACAGAAATCTTCAATTCAAAATCAAACCCAAATATCATAAACCAAGCTTCAAGAATTAATTGCCAAAACTGTTTGCAAAAAAATCCGTAAAATGAAAACAAAAGATCCCAAAGTGCTTGACAAAGAAAACACGAAATATATAACTTATATTTATATAAAAGAATCCTAAACTAATTGGAAAAGAAAATATCAAAAATTTGAGTTTGGACGCGGTTTTATTTGACAATAGCAACGTACAGACTGTGGATCAGCCAATGGTTTGCGGCTCTCCTTCGTGGTTTAGCAGATTGCCAAAAATTATGGTCTTCAATCGACGGTCATCACCTACAGTCTGCAGGTCCATTCACGGTCTATCTTGTTACTATGTGGTTCATGTGCTAGAACTCAACTTTCTTATTCAATTGAGGGACATTGCTCAACGGTCTTTCACTCCATCTACGGGGCATCATTTGCCTCTGTTGTTCCACGCATATTTTGAATTCCTTTAACTGATACATACACCGCACAATCAACGGTTCATCAACTTGATGAAGGCCCGTTGTTGGGCTCCATCAACTTCGACTTCTGTTGCTTCAGCGTTTTTCTCAATCAACTTCTCTAAACTTATTTTCTTGCAAAATCACATTAAAATAAAATCATATCTAATAAAAAACTGTCCAAGGCTCACAAAAACCTCAAGTATATTGCATCAAAAACACCGTAAACTCATTGTATACCACATGAATATCAATTATTTCCTTTATTTGAGTTCTATAATTAAAATATTTGTAACTCCTACATTGATATGACATTATTTGAGGAACTCTATGGGAATATAGGAAAATCACCCATAAGGTGGTTTTAGACTACTGATTTGAAACTTTTGTGTGTATATTAGTTAGGGATGTCTTGGAAATGTGAGGGGTGTTAAACTAAACTATTGACAGCCTATAGATGAGTAACAAAAATAGACATTGCACAACTTGCTACTATCTAGTGATAGAACTGGGGTCAAGATCTATGTACTAATCAAAGGTATTGCATTCTAGGGAGAGAAAGAACGGCTTGACAAGGTAAAATTTGTAGGTCCCATAATTATTACATGTCTTCACAAAGAGTGCGACATTCTTTTTTCAGATATCATTTTCCTTCAAACTGTTTGAAATTTGGGAGGTTGATAATTGACAAGCAACTTGAAAATTTATATCCTTCCAATGTATGACTTGGAATACACAAGAGAATACTTGGTGGAGACTTTGTACATATATTTGATCTCCATTTAATGAACACCGTTAAATATCAAGTGAGATTGTCCCTTAAGAAGAAAATGACATATCTTTGTCAAGTTTTGTTTTCTTTACATGTTTTTCAATATCTTAAATCAATACATTTTCAAGTCGCATGGATGGACTCTCCATATAATACTCCATTCACCCTATCCATCAAATTAATTATCCAACACTCTTGCTTTTGTATATGCTATGTCAATAATGCACCTATCTTCGCCATGTTTGCAAGTTATTACTTTATAGATGAAGCATTACTTACAATTTCATTCTTGATTGTTTTAGACATCGAATAGTAGCATAGATTATCTTTCAATTCAATCTTCAAAGGATACATATAATGGGATGCATGTGTAGAAAAATCATTTGTTGAATTGTAGTTCTAATATACAGAAGATTTCTTGGAATTGGAGAGTTTAAGTGGAGTTAGAGTCTTCTTGATCTTTTTGGCAACACTTCTTCTACCTTTTGAACAATTTCTATAGGACTCTTATTCCTTTTTGGTTGATGACCCAAAATAGGATATTGATGTGTATGAAACTTGTAGTGTTTGTTGTCTCAACATATTGGTCTTACTCCTTGTAAAAGCTCTGGAACTTCCAAAGGTAATAGTAATGAATCCTTTGCTTTATCAAAGAACATAGAGTCAACAACTTAGGAGAGTTAGAGGAAGTTTATATTGAGTTGATCTTCTTGGAAGCCATTTTGATGTTCTATAATTTTTGAATAGTTGATATGTGAGGTATACATTCTCCCACGAGGCCTGCCAGAATTTGTAGACAGTAAAATTTGTATAGAGGAAATAATAATCAAGACTACAATATATCACGATAATCGTATTAATTTGATTTCAAATATGAGCCTTAGAATTTGTATGAATCCTCCAATTTAGATTTTCAATATAAATTCAATATTGAATATTTTCTTAGACTCAAGGGTCTTACAAATTTCTATTTCATTTTTTATTAATGATTAATATGAAATAACATCATCTAATAATTATGTAAGTATTTAAATGTATGTTACCCTACTTTTGAATACTAGCATGAATGTCAATTTTGTTACATCTCAATGAATTGCATTAGTCTCTTTTATTTGAATTTTCTTTTTGATTTTGATAATGAATTGCATTAATTTCCTATTTGAATTTTCTCTATAATTTAATGTGAATTAAATTAACCTTATATTGCTCTTTTCTATTTTATTTTAATGAATTGCATTGATCTCATATTTGAGTTTTTCTTTTGTTTTAGTGAATTGCATTAAAGTCATATTTGACTTTTTTCTTTTATTTTAGTGAATTGCATTTATCTCATATTTGACTTTACTCTTTTACATTTAAAAAAGAAAAATAAATTATAAATTGCATTAATCTCATATTTGATACTTTTTAGTGCTATAAAAACATGTTAGAGGGTGAACAGAAATAATAAGGTAAAAAAATGACAAACACTTTCTACTCTTCATTGTTCTTTCTCTCCTTTGTAGTACTAGCACTATTTGAAGTTCTTCCAAATGTGAACGGAAACATACTTGATGACATTTGTCCCGGAAGCTTTTTTCCTCCACTTTGTTTTCAGATGCTTCAAAATGACCGCTCTGTCTCGAAAGGAGATGCCCATGGTCTTCTCTCTACTGTTCTTCAAATAGCCCAAGATAACAGCACATCCACCTATAAATGGGTTAAATCCATTATTAAAAAACCCATCAAAGATCCCAACCTGAAAGCCCACATGACCAATTGTTTGAGAAATTACAATGATGCCACTAATTATCTTAAACAATCCAATGATTTCTATAAGACTGGTGCTTATAAAAATACAAGTTTGTATTCATCTCTTGCTGTGTTTGAATCACTTTCTTGCAACCGTGAGTTCAATGAAGTACCAGCCGATCTCAAACCACTCAGCGAGTCGGTCCAAGAGTTCTCTAATCTTTCTGCTCGTATAGCCGATAATCTTAAATAATCTAGTCATTTTACATGATGCCTTATGTTTCCCTTCATATTACATTACATGGATGAAATCATGTTTTGAATATAAATATATATAACAATAATATATTTTCTTCCTCTTGCGCAAAATATTTTTCTAATGGAAGTCATTCAATTCACCATTATATAAGTGTTACATAAAATATGTATGCGGTTGGACGACTAGTCGTACTTGAAGGCGTAGACTGAAATTTCAATCAATGCTCACAATCTAAACAACCTGCATACATAATTTTGAAATTTGTTTTGGAATTATTTTAGATAAAAAATTATTACTTAAACTCTCTAGGCAGTATACTTTTTTCATACTTATATTTATATGCTCTCCAAACACATTTAGGACAAAGTTTCGTGGAAAATTAAAAGGCCCTTATTGGATTGGGAGTGATGACTTAAGCCTCTTTCTTCTTCTTATAGGACTTTAAAGAGACAGATTCTTTTGTTTAATTAAATTCTGATTTGGAAAATTATATTAGATTTCTTTGAAAAAATCAATTATCAGTTTAGCGTAAGATTTTATCAGTTTCCAATTTCAGAGCATATTTTTACAGATCAAAATAATATATGCATTTTTAACATAATTGTATAAGTAATATGTTGAAAATTTTAGATAAAAATAGTAGTAATTATTAAGAACAAAAGAATATAATTCAATAATCCTATAACTTGAGATACTCCACTTAATATTTACTGAACTACTTGAAATATTGAAGAAATCAAAAAACAAAAATTGCAATTCACCCTCATCAATATTTTATTATTGTTGTCTATTAATTGGATAAAAAATTTATAATGTCCCTCTAGCAAATTTACTTATATAGGTGTATTTTAACTGCTTATAGCTTTCCTAGAGCAAATAAAATTACTTTGTAACTTGCTGGGACTAATAGTTTTGTCACCTACTCATTCATTTGTTTTTACTGGAGCTATTTTTAATTTAGAGCCTTTGAAAATTGATTGGTTAATTTTGAGCAATACATTAGAAAATTGAACTTTGATTATAGTTATGATGGATCCTTTAGCTCTAATGTTGGGATGTATTCTACTAACCATATGTTAAGAAATAATATTTATTAGAGATAAATATTGCTCAACTTTAATAGATCATATATTCGTTGATGGAGTATATTTACTTATATAATAGATGGTTTAGTGTGTAGAGTTTTAGCTTATAAACAGAGGATTAAATAATAGGTTCTTATAAGTATAATGTTTTTGGTTGACAATCTATGATGGAAATTGTACATCCCATCGGGTACGATTGTAACACAAGATTATATTCTTTATTCTGATTATGAGAATGGTATAGTTTCAACTTCTTGTGCTAGTACATCTTGTACGTATTAAACGGTACTGAGAAGAGATATTTATTTTAGACTGACTGAGAAAAACATATTCTTTAAACTATTAAATGTACTTATATCTTAATCTTGATATAACTATTATGATTAGTATAGATTAATTATCGTTTTGATTTATTAAAGGGTGAGATTCTGAGATGGGTCAATATGTCTGCTAAGTTGGATAATAATAACATATATTTGTGAAATAATAAGTATGTTGATGGAATTCATTTATCGTTATAGAGATTCATTGACATTCATTTTAGAGAAACTTATGAGTTCTCATCGTGTCAAATCTTGCAAGTGAATTTATGAATTCGACACATGAAATAAGTTAAGTAGTGCTCAAAAGGAAATTAGTCATGATTTGATGTTTGTTTAATTATCAGTGGATTGTTTGAAAAAAAATTATTCAATTTTTTTTCACGTGAATAAAGGGTGGTGGCAACCGCTAATTTTTTTCTTCAATTTGTTAAATAATTATTTGAGTGTATTAGGTTACACATTATAAATTAAGAGTTTTGTGGTTAATAAATAGTTACTATTAAAGTTGTTTATTTATTTGGAATCATTGAAAAATTCTGAAAGTTTTATGTATGTGTGAGATTAAATAAATATATGAATTGAGAATTATGATTAATAAATAGGATTCACGAAAGTGATCTATTTATTTGAGTCATTAGAATATTTTCAATGTATCATGTATAAGTTGTCCTAAGCGAATACTATGGTGAATATTTATTTACTTAAAATGGAGATTCACTTTTTAGATACTAGTAACACCTAATTAATTCATGAGAAGAGATATTAAAGGTTTTCACCGGTACAAAAGGGAGAAAACTTAATATTTTGAATTCTCAGGTGTATTAATTGAGATCACAATTAGATATAAGAAGGTGTTGAATGCCTTAGTCAAAGAAAAGGCACACAATATGTCTTATGCTCATGAGATAATTATTAAAAGGAGAATAAAAATGTGAATCATGTTATTTTAGTCATTAACTATGGCTAAAACGATTAATTTTTTCAAATTTGGTCATAGTTTAGGTGGTCATGAATATTTTGATCTCTGATTGTCTTGAAATTTGATTGTTCCATTTAAAATCATTTAGATAAATTTTAGGCAGTTTCTCAAATTAAAATTTAATTTGAATATGATAAGATCATTCTTTATAACAAATGTGTGTATGTTAAATTTGGAAGATGGTTGTACATGGTTATTTGACATGAATTGATATGTGATAAGAATATAGGTCATATTGTTTTAATTCCTAAGGATGTGTAAAACACATGAATTTGAATTTGGTCATAGATTTGGAAATAATTTTTTTTATAGACTCCAATTGATTCATTCACAACGGCCTAATGAGAGTACTCATTTCTATGTGGTTATATTTTTTGAGGTCTTTAAAATTATTTTAAAGTTGTTCTTTAGAATTAAAATGTGATTTAGTATGAATGACATCCTGTATATTGGTTTTACTTATGTAATATGTGATACATGATTACTCATGATGAGTTAACATAAATTGATATATGATAAGGATGTGGATCTATTCATTTTTCCTTAAATCGTTTCAATCTGAATCTGATCATAGATTTGGAGATAAATATTATTTTTGAATTCCAATTGATCAGAAATTTGGTAGGTTCATCATAAACGATCAAATTTTAAATACTAATTGTTATACAGTGATTTGGTATTTTGAGATCGTTCAGATGATGTTTTTAGATAATTTTTGTATCTTAAGAAATTAATTTTACCAAAAAATTACTCGACTATATAATATATAGTGGTGATACAGTTTGTTCTATAGTCTTGATGACTAAATTTTAGTGAAGTATTAAGTTTATGTGTTGTCTTAGACCTTCCTCCATAATGGATGAAATTAATACAAGTCATTAAAGTTTAATCTCTCATTTTTATTACCTATATTGACTTTACTTAACT
Source organism: Solanum pennellii (assembly GCF_001406875.1). Lineage (NCBI taxonomy): Eukaryota > Viridiplantae > Streptophyta > Magnoliopsida > Solanales > Solanaceae > Solanum > Solanum pennellii. The sequence continues at coordinate 68,193,362 of NC_028637.1, read as the reverse complement.
GAGTGATATTTGATTGTATCAATGTATCTAGGGATAATGGTATTCAGTTATCTTCAATTAACATATACTCTCCATCTGAGTTGGCTTTTGTTCTGAATTTGTTGAAGTGAATATCTGGCACAATATATGTATGTGGCATGAGTAGTCAATTTTTCATCAAAAATTTATGTTTCAAGATGCATTGATATCTATTACTGTTTTGAATTTTAATATTCACCATATACGTAAATATGCATTCTTTTGGAATTTTAGAATTTCGTTCTTTATTCTTAATTCGTGTATCTATTTCACAAAATAATGATATATAATAGGAATTACTGAGGAGGAAAATCTCAAATTCTGTTATGGCTAAACAACGTTTTAACCAAATTCAGCATAGTTTTGGAATTTGAAAAAAAATAACTCTAATTGATCAGAAATTTTTTAGATTCATGAGAAAAACCTAGTAAGAAATTAATTTTATTTAATCGTTAATGATTATTTGGTCATAATTGATTAAATAAAAGTGAAGTATTAGTTTTATGTGCTGGCTTAGACCTTCCTCCATAACAGATGAAATTGATACAAGTCACTATGTATTTAATCGTCTAGTTTTAATAATCTATACTAACTCTCCTAAACTGAGTAAGATATGATAGGATCAATGTAGCTAGAGGATTTTCAACTTAAAGTAACAGTAGATTCTCCAACTGAGTTAGATCTGTACAAGTTTATGGAATAATAATCAATCATTGTATATGTGTATTGCATGAGTAGTTCTCAAATCCCAATGATTGACTATTCGAGATGCATGGATATATATATATATATAAATTAGCCCTGAATTTCGTTATTCGGGATTATTCGAAATATTATGATCTATATAATGTATTATGCCTCATATTCTTTATAGACTTTACACACCCACTTAGTACTACTTAAGATTTTCTTTTGATAGAGATAAAATATTAATTCAAATAATGCATTGTACATATACCTTGTGTTAAAAGGAATTATTTAAGCTTCTAACTAGATAAGAGATGAGTATTTGATATATTTGTTTGTAACTCTCCTATTATTGAGTTTGATCAATATTTCATTTCTAGTGATAGATTGATGCGTGATCTTTTTTTGATTAATATTATCTCAGATAAAAAGAATTTTATTAATCTATCTCATATGAAAAAGTATCCATTTAATTTGAATGAAACTTATTGTACACTAGGGTATAGAACTTCGAGGTTGGTTAATGGATGGACATAACCGTTCATTGAAAGTGACGTCACTACAAACATGTCAGTTCTGTTTAGAATGAAAAATAACTAAGAGACCTTTCCTCTTAAAAAGGAAAAAATGGTAGTGAAAAGTTAGGATTATTCTATCTTGATTTGTGAGATAAATGAATAGGGGTGACTTTGAGTATTCCAAGATTTCCACAAATAATTACTCATGATATGAATATATATTTTTTGATGCTTTGGTAATCTGAAATCTTGATAAATTGATAAAAACATTTAACATAAACTAATATTAGCACCATGATAAATATATAAAATGATTGCAATCTAATTGTAGTAACATAAACCTCTTTACAAAGCTCATGATTCACTTATCTTATAGAATAATTGCAATTCAATTGTAGCACCAGATGCTCTATAATAGATTGGTGTAGAAGAGAAAAGAAGTAGACTCTTATGAAGATTATAAGCTTAATTATTGACATATTATTAGTTATTTTTGTTTCTTTCGGGATAGGTTCTAATAACTACATATCACATTCTTAATTCAAGTTTTTTTTTCCAGATCAGTAGCTTGGAAAACTATAGAAGTAGTTGAATCTAACGTAAATCTAATCTGTGACATGTATATATATAGGATTGTCCAGCACATGTGCTGAGTGGGAGAATTAGAAAATTAAAATTAAGAACGAAATGTGTGTGTTAATTGGATATCCTAAAGAATGAAAGAATGTTTATTATAGTGTCCTAATGAAAATAAGACACTTGTTAACATAATTGTCTGATTTCTAGAAAAAGATAATTTTAGTAAACTATGTTCCTAGAAGTTAATTATTTTTACAGGAATTAAATAAAGAGACACAAATAAGTCAATTGTAAATTCATACGCTCAAGAATATCTAATGGGTATGTCAGAGTTGACGTTCCATTGCATTTATGTAGTGAAAGAAACGTTACTAGACATAAGAAAACTACTATCTCAAATAGTGGGAATGATGTTAAGCAAATCAAAAGAACACTTCATGAAAAGTTTTTAATATTCCAATATCGAATGATTTTGAAGAAAAAATTAAAACTCGAGCACATGAAAGTTTGATTATAATAGTACTACCTAGTCGTAGTGGGAGAATCATAACGAAGATTGATTTGTTTCGTATACTTGAGAGAACTTTTATAATAGAACTCCCTAAAAGAAGTACACTCTTGGAGGGTTTCATGATAATGTCTCTCAAGATCTAGTACAAAATCGATTTGTTACGACGAAAGACTACTAGACAAAATTGCATGAAAAAATAATTTAGTAAATTTTCTTTCGATAAGAAATGAAGGAATGACTGTGAAAGTTATAAATTCATAGTTAAGAGTCTGCATGGGATATTGTTAGGGTATATACTATTAATAATGTGTTTAGACATAGTATTCTAACAATTTTCAAGATTAAATATCTATGTGGGAGATTGTTAGGGTGTATACTATTAACTATGCATTTACATATAGTACATATTAACAATTATGATGGTTAAAAGTCTAAGTTTGAGATTGATGGGATGTATACTATTAACCATATGTTAAGAAATAATATATATTAGAGAATAAATATTTGCTCAATTTCAATTGATCATACATTCATTTATGGCTTCTATTTACTTATATAGTAGATGCTTTAGTGATTAGAGTCTTAGCTTATACACAGAAGATTAAATCATCTATTTCTTATAAGTATAAAGTTTTTGGTTCAGAGGATGGATATCGGACGTGCCACCAGGTACGATTGTAGCACAAGATTATATGTAATTTATCTTGATTATGGAAATGACATAGTTCAAACTTCTTGTGCTAGTACATTTTTTATTTATTGAACGGGACTGAGTAGAGATAGTTATTTTAGACTGACTTATAAAAACATATTCTCTAAATATTAAATGTACTTGTATCCTTAATACTGATATAACAATTATGATCTATATTTATTAATTATCGTTTTTGATGTATTAAAAGGTGATGAGACGGGTCTATTTGCCTAAGAAGTTGGCTGATAATAATCTATATTGGTGAAATAATAACTTAGTTGATGGAATTCATGTCACGTTATCGAGATTGATTGATATGCCTTTGGTAGAAAGTAATAAGTTTTTCATCCTGTCAAATCACGCAAGTGGATTTATGAATCTTGCACATGAAATAAGTTAACGAGTACTCTAAAGGAAATCAATCATTAAGTTAAATTTTTCAATAAATTAATTTATTGATTAGTATCAGAAATCTTAACATGGGAAATTACATAAGTGTTTAATGGAGAATTACAAAATAGAAATCTAGGGGTGCAATCACGAATTTCTACTGGAATGTTTTGTAATTCATTATGGTAAGAATAATTCAAATTAATTATTTGGAATTATTTCCATAATAAGAATCCTCAGTAATTAATTTTGTGGTCCCTCTAGTTACCATTTTTAACTAGAACTCAGAATCTTATTTCTATGCAAAAAGGAAAAATACTATGAATTTTTCTAGTATTCTAGAAAAAAACTAGGTTTTCTAGTCTTTGGAGTAGGAGGAAATCTATATAAATAGGGATTCTCCTAACCTAGAAAGAAGACTGATTAGTTTTCTATTTGATACTTGCCCACCCAAGTATTGAGAGAGTTCGGATGTGACTTGAGATAACTGTAGAAGACCATACCTATCTTGTAGATTCACTTGAAGGTTTGTCTATATTGGGATTCAGTTGAAGGTATCCGCTCACGCTTCAAGAGGTAATTCTTGAATTAAATTTCAGTATGTTTATGTGTTCTAGCATGATATATGTTTTAGCATAAACGATCTTTGTTATCGATTATTCATTAAGTATTAAAGATCCTGATATTCTTCCGTTGTGCATATATGTTTTGAAACATCCTACACATACAGTTTGGCCTCGAAGGACCTTTGATTAAGGTCACAAGGCTTGTAGAGTCATTTCAAACAACCTTGTTATTTTTCTACTAAAACAGGGTCGTTGATGTGGGACACACTTTATGTCGAAATAATCTCCATTTGATGTTTAAAACCCTTTATTGTGTCTGCAATGTATATTTTCTTTATGTAACTACTCCTCATAAATTGAAAATTTTGTTTGAAAGGAAAAATTGCAAAAATTATACTTGTTTAAGATTCTATGAGTCGTTCTACGAATTGTAAGCAAGTTTTATAGGAATAAGGATGGATTTTGAATAATGTCAAGTTCTAGATGGATTAATAAGATTTAATCTATTGTTTCCTAATGATTCCTATGGGCCTTAGTAAATTCTTTAATAAGAGACTTAAAGGTTGTAATTCAGGATCTCAACTCCTACGGTTTCTTTGTATGGTTCGCTTAAAATGTTACAACATTTAGAAGGTGTCCATAGAAGAGATATATGCTTGGTGAAATTTGTGGCTTTGAACCTACATTTTTTAGAATATTTTAAGGGCCATAGTGATGGTTTTGTAGAAGTGAGTTTGACTTACTAGTTTTAATACCTCATCCAACTGACAAATAGTACGAGATGTGGGAAATATTGAAATCCGCAGAACATAATTGTGGAAAGTTTTTTGACACATGTGATTTTTTGGACATTGATTCTATAGGTTTAATCTAAGGTTCATAGAAAGTGTAACACCCCAAAATTTTGTAAGATAAGGCTCAAACTATTTTTATTTGCATATAAGGTCTTATGGGGTTATTTTGAAATTGTCAATTTTGAAAAGTTTAATTCTTTAGTACTGGAATGATGTTGGATATTATTTATTTTCAGTAGAAACTAATAGCAAAAAGTAGAGTTGAAAGTTTCCTTGTCGATTAAGTTTTGATGTAATGTTCTACTTGGGTCAACTTCAAATAACCATATCTATCAGAATATATGGAGTTATGTGGCCCATAAAAATCAAAAAAAGGTATCTGAATATTCTTTCCAACACCACCAATTTCGCGTTAATCCAACTTCTATATAAAAAGTTATGAACATTTTTAGCAACCTAATAAAGTGCAATGACGAATTAGCCAACAGGAAAACATTTAAAAGGGTTGTTTTCATATTTTTACCTCTAAGAAAACCCTAAACAAATTTCTTAACTAATTAGAGCCCCAAAACAATCTGATATTAATATTGACCCAATACCCACAAATCATTAATCAAAAGCTTTGGTTCCAAAACCCCCTTCTCAAACAAGCTATGAACTCAAAATTCAAATTGAATTTTCAACTACAATTTATAGATTAAAACATAGGTAATAATTAAACCCACATTAAAACAGCAATTTCATTGTCAAACAACAATACCCATAAGATAATTAGACAAATAAACACATGATCACACCACAAGAATAAGATTTTATCCAAACATCATTGAAACTGAGAAAAAATTACCAAATACATTAACCATTAGTTGGGTAAGTGTCTCCAATCCTTTACAATGGTTTCTAAAGATTCAATTTAAAATCCACTTTTAAATCCTCCAAAACTATATAATCACAACTCAAAAACTAAGAGAAAACTTTAAGTCCAAAATGGGAACTGTAATATCTGGGAGAGAACCCCTCAAAATTTTATTCAGAATCTAATTTATAGTTTCCCAAAATTTTTTCTGGAAGTCTACTCAGCAGATTCAATCGCGCTTCACCGAGTAGATTGGTGATCCCCTGATTGTCTTCTTTCTTTTCCACTTTGCATTTGCCTTCAGCATTTCAAGTCCAATAACTTTGGGCGATCTGCCGACTGCAAATTTCTGTTGCCAACTTAGTTCTTCTCTGAGGCTTGCATGCTGGGCTGCAGAGTGAGCTAAAGATCTCATTGGTGCACTGAGTGGTCTTGGCGATTGCCAGGATTGCTTTATTTTCACTTCTTCAGCTCTTTAGTTCTTTTATATACGGTGGTTCCCTTTCCTTGATTCTTGGCCTTCATTGCTGCAAATAAACGTTTTCACATCCGTTTAGAGTTTAAAATAGGTATTTGAGAACTCATAAACTATGAAAACAAAGTCCTAAATGAGTCGAAATCTCGGACTCATGAATATCCGAGTTTAGTAATGCACATAAGGCTGGAATTTGAGATGATAACGGTGGTAAAAAAGAATGGAAACATGAGGGCGGTTAATTTAGTTGAAGATCTAATCTAATAAATTTGACATAGAGTACGTAAGAAATGAAGGTGTTACATTTTGCAACTGTGAGTGGTACAAACATGATATTCTAACTTTTAGATGAGAGAAATTACATGTTGCTAAATCATTAGATTAACAAGATAATTAATAGGTGTACCCATGATATTATGTAGTTAGACGAGGTTCCATTAAAGTTAATGAACATTTTTCATGTGTGCCTAGATAGTATAATTAAGTTATTAATGTGTAGTAGGCTGAGGTAAACATTAATATTATTCCCTTAAGATCTAGATGAAGCAACCTTATACGTAATTGAGAAGAGGTTAAGAGAAGCATCTTTGAAAGAGGTCTTTCAAGGAGTCTTAGTACCTGTTTATGGAGATTTAAGTAGCCATGAGATATGCCTTTCCCAAGTATTAGAGTAAATGGTATGTATACTATTTTAGAGATTATGGAATAGATCCATAGCTTTCAAGTGCAAGCTCTAGACCTAAGGGGAGATGATAAGATTATAAACAAAGTAAATTGTAGAGGATGAGATAGTGATGTCTTCGCAAAGAGTTTTAGAGGTATATCAATCCGTTCATAATCTTGTGTATTCTTCAAGGTGAGTTTATTACAACGTCTTGTTGATATTCCTAATTTTCTGAATTGTGTCTATGTAATAAGCTCATACACTTGAGAGAAATTCACATAAATGGATTTTTTCCAAAATGAGAGACAGCCTTTTCCCCCTTGATCTCAATTTTACTTTATAAAGTTTTGGATATTAGCCCCATGATATGAACCTATTCATACAGGTATTCATGTCTCATAGTATGCTTAGTCAAACAAGTTCATGATTTACTCTCAATGTCTAGCAACATATGTTATACCATGCATATTGTTAAATCAGAATGCTCTAATAAATCATGCTAATGATATTTTTCCCTAAGGTCCTTTCAATAATCCTATTTTTAGAAAGAGGTGTTGCTGATAGTAGTTGTGTGATGATTGAGAACAGGATTGCTATTTATTATTGTGATAGTGATGGTGTGTTTATTCAATCTAAGTTTATAAATGTGGAGGAAGAAGGATATAAGGTTTTATAATGACTACTAAGTTAGCTTCGACTTGGTAATGCATGAAATTTTAGTTGATAGAGATGATAAGATGATGAGAAATTCTTAGAAAGTGGGTCAGTAGGAGTCTATGCAATGGTTAATTTTCTAAGATAGAATGTGGTATTGTTAACATGTGGAGAATATTGGATACATTAGGTGTTCCGTGGTAAGAGCTCAAGGTTAGCTGAATTTAGCGATAAGGAGTAGTGTTCTTTGGATGAGATTTTCTATAGAGGTATAGAACTCGAATCTTGTGATTTCGATCAAAATAATCACTCTATGTAAAGTACTTTGTGATTAAAATTTTGACTTGAATACAGTAAGATAAATCTCTTTCTTTTCTCAGACAAGCCGTCAGTCGAGCAGGAATGATCCCAAGGGGGAGATATTCTAACACACCAAAAGTTTTTAAGTTAAGGCACAAACTATTCTTTATTTTGCATACAAGGTCTTATTCGGTCATTTTTAAATTGCTCATTTTTGTAAAGGTAAACTCTATAGTATGAGAATGATTTTGGATATTAATAATGGTAAGTAGTAGAATTTCCTAGAACAAAGTAGAGATGAAAATTTCCTTATCAATTAAGTTTTGATGTAAGATTCTACTTAGGTCAAATTTAAGCGATAATATCTCATAGAATATAAAGAGTTACCTGGCCAACAAACTATCAAATTAAAGGCATTTGAATTTTCTTTCAAACACCACCAATTTCCCTTCAATCCGATTTCTACATAAAACGTTAGGACTATTTTAGTAACCTTATACTATGTAGTGATGAATTAGCCGACGAGAAAACATTAAAAATTATGGTTTTCGTATTTTTACCTCTAAGAATACCCAAAACGAATTTATTGAATAATTAGAAAAATAAAAAATAATCAGGTTTCATATCTTAATCTATCATTACTGTAACGACCCGAGAGCATCACCAAATCGTGGAATGGCGTACTTGACCTCGAAGGGATCTTGTACAATCCTCATAGCATTCGTTCATTACATAGGTAGTGCTGAATTGAAGCTTTTCATGATAAACCAATGAATCAAAAACTCTTTTATAAAGAAATGAAATATTAAGTCTTTACATAACAATCTTAGACACCACATCAATATCATTGGGACACGACCCTTTACATTCAAAAAGAAACTAATAACAGTTTATTACATCAAAAGGAAACATAAGAAGTTCATTGTCCTGAAATCCATGAGGACATACCGAGTATTGGAGAATAAAAATTCAAGCCTTCAACTAGAGAATCCACCTAACAGTCTCATCCAACACTTAGTAGTATACGCATGAAGAAGATGGTGTTAGCATAATTAAGCACTAAGTATGATGAACAAACAAAAACGTGTTAAAAGGGAATTTTTGTTGAAAGTCATCATTTAAACCATTTTGTAAAACTTAATGAATATTTGAACAATAAAGGAATAGTATAAGTAACAGCCATAATATAAATCACAACATCTCATTCAAATCATTACCTTTACCTTTTCACCTTCTCCTCAAATAGTCATATTTCAACTAGCACCAACACGCAATACATAAGAACATACGTTAAGTAGATCATTAATCATTCTAGGTCCTCTATCTAAAGTTACCCTAAGACACCCTTAAGTAAGACATAAAGTTGCAGCCATAATACTGCTTCATGCAATATCTAAGTGATCCTCAAGGTTACATTTATAAAGAACCTTTACATTTGGACATGACATGCTATGTAATCCATTTCATCAACATCAAGGAGACATGCTTCACATCATAAAGATAATAAAGAGACAAGGCTACCAACTATAGGTTTCAAAAATCATGATCATTTAGAAATTAAGAAAAGAAACATTCATTAGTCTACTAGAAGAAGATGCACTAGTCTAACAATTCAAGACACATTCACCTTTACATTCATTTACAAAAGAATAGGATACCTAAGCCTACCAATTCAAAAATATTTAGTGAGGGTATACTTTTATTCAAAACACATTCACATTTTATACAAGAATAATTTTCTAACATGAGTATCACATGTACTAATACCTCAAGACATGATCACCTTAATTTCACTAGATTCACATTCACACCGCTATCAAGTAAGCACCTCCACCATAAGTGGATCAGAAATCAATGTATCATAATTGCATCTTAATAAGAATAGATCTCAACTCTTGTATCCAAGATACTCCAATAGATAAGACATAATTCATTACCAATTCCATTATTAATATGAGCAACTCGACAAGGGATTGATCACATGATGCCTTCAAGGCCTTATGTCCCAACTCACAAACACACCAAAGCATCAATACCTCAATACAACAATACTTCTATATAATAAGAAATAATTAATGCATGAATTCGTAATCTAACTTCATATTATCACATGCTATTCAATTTACATGAATAATCAACCAATTTCCATTCAATTACCGGATTTAGAGGAAGACATAGATTCTTGAAGAAATTCCAAATGAATACACTTAAAATCATCAAAAAAACTTAATTCACTATTATAAATGCTTCAAAAATGTTTTACCAATGAACTCATGCTTAGATTACTAGTAGGATTTTTTATCATTCAAAACTTTGAAATTTATTTTGAATTGACTACTTCAACGGAAAATTAATCAAAGATGAAGAATAAACATACCTTATACTTTAAGAATCCCACGAAATTGACATGAAAACTTGAAGAAGTTGACCATGGAACCTTGAGTTCATCACTTGTAATGGAGTTTTCCTTGAAAGAGTTTTGAGGAAGAGGGGTTTATAACTTTGGGGCTTTGAAAATAATAAAGAAAAAAAATACTTTTTAAATGTTTTAATACTCACTACAAGAAATCAGACTCTTATCAGACTCTTAGCGACCATTTCTTAATGAAGGGAGAGGCATTCGGTCATTAAAAGTGTTCTATAGCAACCAAAAAAATATCGGTCGCAAAAATTTAATATTTGATTCACCGCATGGGATATGTTTTTAAAATAATTGGAGTATTTTTAAAATAATAATAAAAAAGAAGTACGCCATTCTTTTTACCTTTTCACAAAATCTCCATCTACCCAAACAATCCTCCTAACTTCCAACAGAGAAGCAAGTAACCCTAAAAACATTCAACTATTTTGTTCCTTGGTTGCAATTTTTTCATATTATGGACCTCTAGTGATGTGGTATTTGTTATCTCATCTCATCAAGGTAATTTTTTTTATCATATCGATGTGAAGTTCCTTTGACAATACTAATTTATGTATTTTAAGAAATTTCTCAAAAATTAAACTAAAGGTGTTCCTATTTTAGGAAATTTAATTTACAGATTATTCATTATTGTTTCATTGGTCAGGAATTTGCAAAATTTTTGCAACTGAGTATTATCTCTAAGCAAAGGGTTGTGTAGCTACTCTCTCACATTCTCTTAAACTGGAAGGAATGATACGTCTAAGTTAGGGTTTCGATATCTTTCATAAACTTCTTACAAACTCTGATATTAAGAGATAGGAGTAGTTCTCTGTGTGTATTTCCTCATTAGTTTGAATGTTTGACTGAGATTTCTACTGTATTTTACCATATTTTGCTAGATTTATAAAATTTGGGTCGAACTTTGAGAAGTTGATCTTAAACGAAGGGCATGAGGAATTATTTTAAAGAAATGGAGAAAAGTTTCAAGGAATCAAGACTAAAAGTATGAATGGGCATGAAAATTAAAAATATCAAACTATTATATAAAATCCAATTATTTGATTCTTCAGACTTTGGTATTGATTGAATATGAATTTTAATTAAAATCGGTATAGGGTATTGCTTTTGATCTAAAGTTATCTTTAGAAATTAGCAATAATGATGCTTGATGGTTTGTTTATAGCATGTTTTTCGATATCTTACTATAGTATTTCTATAAATAGATAGCGTATTTTGTTAGTCAAGTGGACAGGATGCGAGGTTTAGGAAGAAATATGGACTTAAAAGATGGATTATAACATGATGTTGTGATGTATACCTCTGTTATCTTTGGTTACTCCTAGTTTGGCGAGATAAATGAAGTGATTGATTAATTACAATATTAATTCAAAACTAATTACGTTTAACATTTCAATAATAATTTCGGTGACATGGGAGATATGTTTCAGCCAAAAAAATTGTATGGCAGAGTGTGTGTTGTTGGTTACTCGCCAGAATCCAGATATTTTTTTCTACACTTATTTTATTAGTGATTAAATGAATATTAGGTTACACTCATGATTTTATTACTGAAGAAATAATTTTCTTAATTTTATCTCGAAACATATATAATTTCTCTGTTCTAATTAGTATATGAGCAATGAGAATAAAGTAAAATGAAGGTCGAATGAGTCAACGGAAGTTGAGGGGTGATATTGTGTGCATTATGAATTCTGCAACGCGTGTAATTTTACCGAAGAAAAAGACATATTATCGCAAAATATTTAATTGAATTATGTCCCAATTGATATCATAGAAGTTTTTTGGGCATCATGTCATCTTAAAGACAAAGGAAGCTTATAAGTAGCTCTCATTTAATCAAAGGAATTGAATTTGTATTTATCATCGTCAATGTGATCTGTACCATTCAAGACAAGTTTGGACATCCTAGCGGGTGTTTGATTAAAAGAACTATCGATTCCTTTACTATTGTTGACGAAAGACATGGATCCTTGTTAAAACTTATCTGTTTACTTTGTAATATTTGAAGGAACATGTGTATGAATGTTCCCTTGAAATGCTTCAAGATCAAGAAGCATGTTCATCATTATATCTTAGAGGTGAGAGACTCAATTATTTTTTCTTCATGGTTAATCTGGTAGTTTTGTTTTCCTGTTTTCATAAGTTCAGCTGCGATGTTTGTGAAATTAACAGGACTGAAACTTTCGATTGACAAATTTATAAAACTTTTTGTTTAGACTAAGTTATCACCATAGGTAATAAGCCTAACATTTTTTTTTTTTTTGGGGGGGGGGGGTCTCCATGTTAATTATGTAGAAAAATATGTATAATGACATGTGCAGGACATAGAACCTTGGGTCAAGGTTACAAAAAAAGATTGCACAATAATCTTGCTAGGAAATGAAGTAGCCTATAAACAATCCTTTGCAATTACTTTGAAAGATATTAACGAACAAAGAAGTTACATGTTTATCTTCTCCTAAAAGTAGGAGTTTTTCAATTTATCAAGTTGAAGTATATCCTAGCCTTTGTAGGTAGTTTTGAAAGAGTGTGATATAAAGTTCTAGTTCAACTTGTAAAGACCATTTTAGAAAGGAGGTCTGCAGTTTGATTTGTTTTTCTGTAGCAATGCGATATGACATACTGGATATCAGTGAGATGATTTATGATGCTGCTAACAATGTATTTAAACTTTAAGTTGTATGTATCTGTGTTGATCAAAATTATGTAGATGATGAGATATTCCAACTCAGTGCCTAACTCTGTGAATTCCTCTTTCATACAGCATTGTACATCGAACTTAACTGCAGAGCTTCAGTCTCGTTGTTACTGTGGCCTAGATAAACCTCCTCTAAAGGGTAAATGTCCAAAAATAATCTTCTAAAAGATAAAAACGTATCCGAAATGAATTTTGGTTGTGCCGAAGATTAGAGACAATAGTGTTGATCTATTTGTGGTTCCTTATCCATTTCATCATTTTCAAGTCGAATAGATGTGATATATAAAGCCACTTGACTACAAATGGTGTAATAGAGCTTCTGACATTCCACCTCTTATTTCTCAGAAAGTCGTTTACCTATTTTATAGCATTATCTCTTGTCATAAACTTTGGATTGATGTTCACAAAAGCCCCTTTTTTGCTTAGTCATCCCACGAAGGACTACAATTACCATTGTTAATCTTCCACCCAATGCATTTTTTCACTCATATCTCTTGCTAGTGGAAGGAGTTGTCAGCATACAAGTTTTTGCCCACGACATGGATTTTAGAACAATATTTAGCATTTTGAAACATTGCCCACATAGAATCCTTATCTCCAAATTGCTACTATCTTTTGACTTTGAGGATTGTAGAAAGATCTCTTATGCCTCTAATGCCAAACTTTAATTCCATAACTCTATCAAAAAATATTTTAAGTTGCATCAGCTTCCTGTTCACTTGATCTGACATTATTTCTTCATTAGCAGATGAAGCATTACATCCCTTTCACTTTTTGCTGGTTATAAGTTTTTCAAATCTCCGTCTTTTAAAGAAAACGTAAACAATAAAAAGAGCTAAGAAAATGATAAAATGTTTCACCTTATATTTTATGAGTCTATCAGGTCATCTTGTATTAAATGTTATTATATGAAGGCTAATTACAATGACATCTGATGGTTTGCATTGGAATCCATTAATTGGAAAAAGATTTTTAAAGAGTGCAACTATAACTATCAGAAACTTTAGGATTGTGCATGACACTATCACCTCTTAATAAAAGGAAAACTACTATGAAACTTTTTCAATAAATCATGGAATAACGTAATAATTCGAGTGAAACGTTAATGACTACATTGACTTAAAAGAATCAGAAATATGGAATTGTGGGGAGAGAATGTTTTTCAGAGAAGTGTCCAGAAAAAAATATTTCCAATGTCTAGAAAAAGTATTTACAATGTCTAGTAAGTTTTTCAAAACTCTGTTTTCTTGTTAAGTTGTTCGAGGACCCTACAATGTGTCCTCTGTTCACTTCTCTATAAGTTTCATAGAAATGTGTTCAATTTCCTGAAAGAAAATTTCCCCTAAGTTATAAGTCATTTTGTACTGTATACATACTGCATTATTTTCTTTAAGGTTGTCTTGCATAAATCTTGTTTCGATATACTATAGTTATTCAATTTAATTATTACTTGATTTTATTTTGTTTTACTTGTGTTCTATTTTAGCTAATTATATGATTGCTTCATGGTTTTCTTGTTTACTTGAATTTGTTCTACTGAGCTGAAGATGCTTCATAAATAGCATTTGTACCTCCAAGGAGTAGCAAAAAAGTATGTGTATGATCAACAATTCCTAGACTCTACTTGTGATATTTTACTAGGGATGTTGTTTTTGTAGTTATATTTCTGTACATTATCTCATGTTCTAATATGTGGATCTGATCTTTTCATAGGTCAGGCATGTGAAATACTTTCTTGATGGTAGGTCGTAGTGCGACTTCAAATATAGGATCCCTACTTACTCTTCTACTATACAAGTTGAATTGTGCGTCATATTCCTAACAACTCAAACTTTTAAATGAGATTGGTTAAATAATTTAGCACTAATTTCTGTTGCTTTCACTTCTTGCAATACCGAAATTAAAAAGAAAATTTCTTGTACAGTGTAAGACATGCTATTCTTTCAATCTATAATCCTCATTATTGCTTATGTAAGTACCTAATTAAGTTTTTTGTTCATCTCTTTTTATTGTTTGTCACATATTCATTTTCAAGAAAACCTATGAACTTTAGTGCAGGGTGTGAATCTATACTATCAAACATAGTTACAATTATCTCAATTTTTCTTATCCCTCCTATTGTTAAGGTAAGAAGAGAAAACCCTTTCTTTGGGAAATTCGATTCAATTATAGTAAGTTTTCTTTTTGAATAAAATTTATTTGATTCTTCATAGTTGTTGCATTTACTTTCATATTGGTTAATTTTGATTTTTTGCAAAAAAAAAGTAGCATCTATTACTATACTAACATGAACTTATTGTTTTAACAAATCAAGAATTCGGTGTCTTGAGAACCTATTCACGAAGAAAGTGCAGATGAAGTATCAAAAGCTAAAAATATCATAGAAAAAGTTGAAGATCAAAGAGACCTAGCTATTCGTTATTTCGTTAGGAATTATGTAAGATGTTTTCACTAATACACAAATTTATATTTTGTTAGGTCTTGAATAAATGCTATAATTTTTATAGATATCCTTTTGGTCATGTAACTATTTAGTTGTTTGTAATTTACTATGAATTTTATAAGAATATATTGATATTTATTTTAAGATTCTTCTTTACTTTTTATACATATTTACTATATTAATCATATATTAATTGATTTTTTTGGGGTTGGAAGATTACAAATAATTAACAATGTAGTGTTCTCTCGAAAAAAGAACTACAACAAACTAATTTACTATTGTGATCTAATATTATCAACAACCAGTATGATAATTAGCGAAAGGAAATGTTGGTCGCTAAAAAGAACTGAAAACAAACTAATTTACTATTGTGATCTTATATTATTAACAAGCAGTATGATAATTAGCGAAAGGAAATGTTGGTCACTAAAAAGATAAATAACGACCGGAGTCCTTATTGTCATAAAAGTTCTTTAACGACTGAATTTGAATCCAGTCGTTAACTTTAAATGACGAAACTTTTAGCGACCGGTGACTACCAAACTTTCTCCGGTCGTTATAGATTATTAAGAAACTGGAATTGGACCTTTAACGACCAAATTCCCCCTCGTCAAAAGTGATTTTTCTTGTAGTGAATCTTAAAATACCTAAAACACTTAAAATAACCATTCATGTATTTAATTTGACAAGGGAAAAATTTAACAAACCACCCTTGGCTTGGGCGAAATTTGAAAACAACACAAGTCACAACTCATGACCAACATCCACGGACCGTGGATTGGACATGTTCATGGTTTTTTGTCAGAGAGTTGCCATTTAGTGGCCTGACCTACGGAGGTCATGCATGAAGAGTGGATGGACCTACGGGGCGTGAACTCCATATATGGGTCACCACCTTTTGGTGAACTCTCTTGATTCAAGGGGGTCTTGGGGTTAGACTAAGGGTATTCCTCAAGGATCTGTTAGGGTGTTTCTTTGGGGAGTCTTACCCAAAGGTTTAACCCATCAACATGGTATTTTAAGTGAAGGAACATTTTATCTTCATTTTATCCTTTAAACGACACTCCAAAACTCCACTACAAGTCACTACAACACATTAGTTCGAAGGATTAGTTTCCAGACCTCATGGTCGTTATTTGACGCTCGACCTCAAAATAATTTAACCTAAACTTAAAAATCCATTTCTAATCAGTTAATCAAGTTACCAACATCACAGACACATATGAGGCTCTAGTTCTTCCTATTTCTTTTAACGTTCATTCCAATATCCCCCACTCCGGAATATTCTTCCTCGAATGACAATTTAATAAAAAAATTACACAAGACTAGCAGCCCACAACCAAGCATGCAAAATCAATATAAAAGAACACAACCAGGAGGAAACATCATCTCCACATCAAAAGCTTAAAGCACAACCATAAAGTAGGAACTACATCTATAAACTCATCATGCATCAAACTTCATATTTTTATTTTCATTGGAGATACTTTATTCTCCAAATCACATTATGCTCATTACAACATCATTAGGCCAATATGCAACTCTTTTAATAACACATTTCGGCATGTTCAACATTGAACCTCATAAAACATTTAAGCAAAACACACTAGATGCATACTAATAGGAGGAACTCATTTTTTTCTCATTAAACAAAAATTAAACTAAAACATGCATAACATGAAGAAGCCATGGAAAACTCATTAATGCTCATAACTCTAAAACATACGGAAAGTTACAAGAAAACTCTAGGTCTAAAGCTCAAGTAAGAATACAAGGGAAAGATATAAGGGTAAAGATCTCTCACAACCTTATTATTCATCATATCATCACCCACATAAGGGAAAACAACCTAAAAGAACACATAACAAGAGTATCAATACACCTTAGAAAAAGAAGGAACTATCACTTACCGCATAACTTTATTAAGATTATATCCCTTGACCTCTTTAGCTTGAAGTGCATAGAACGAGTCTTCTTTTGAGCATCAAGATTTCGGCTATTAAGAGAAGCTTGTTTGGCCTCCCTTTCTCTAGCTGTAAGAGTAGGAAAATCTTTCACTTGGTGATCATTTTTTCCACGACCATAGCACCAACTAGTACCGGCTAGACACTTCTCAAAATATTTCTTTCAACAATTGTGGCAAGTAGGTTTAGCACTTGGAGATCCACCACCTCCATGTTGGTGACCTTAAGGATAACTTGAAATTTTTTATATGGAGCTCTCTTATTTAACCTAGGTTGATCTTGCTCATTGGATCTACCCTTCTTCACATCCCTACTCATCCTTTTAGGTTTAGACACCTTAATAGATTGAGCATACATAACAAGTATAGATATGTTCATAACATCATGGAGAATCAACGTACGACACTCTTCCTTAACTATGTTGGATACACTTGTAACAAACCTACTCGTCTCATCGCTAGGGTTAGACACCAAGGATGGTGCATACTTAGAAAATTGGGTAAACATCAAGGAATATTCCTCAACATTTATTCTCCTTGCCTAAGGTTTATAAACTCCTCAATCTTAACTTCTTTCTTCTCAAGGGAAAGTACCTACTAAGAAATGCCTTCTTGAACTCTTCCAATTCTATAGGACCCGCTCCCTATAGTCCTATTAGTCTTCCATTGAGTAAACAAAATTTGAGAAACATTTATCAATTGATAGGAAACCAACTCCACCTATTGTTTAGAGGTGAATCCCGTAGCATCAACTATGTTATAAATTTCATCCAAGAACTCTTGGGGATCTTCTCCCACTTTAGAGCCAAGAAAAATAGGAGTTCATCCTCACAAAGTCTCTCAATCTAGAGGTCATAGTACTCTCATTAGCATTCATCCTAGGCCCCACATGTCTACCCACTTGGTCAATCATAACTTGGGCCAAAGTTAGGAAAACCGCCCTAGTCTCTTGATTAGTCATATCCAGGGGAACCACCAGAACCTCATTCTCTTGATTACCTTAGAGAGGAACTCCCTCATCCACAATCTCTTCTTTCACTCACCTTGACGGTCTTCCTCTCGCATTCATATCCTATAAATAAAAGACAAGGATAAGAAAAAAAACACTATAGGACTCCAGTCTAAGTCACGACTTCAGGAATAATGAAAAAAATGTAACTTTTTATCGTCCTATAGACTCTCACTCGTAGATGTATTGTAACTCTCACGGATGAATAAGACTCTACTAGACATTGCAAGTGAGGCATAAACCTAAAGACCATTCCCAAAACATTATGCTCTGATATCAAGTTTGTCACGACTTGATAGCACCTCCAAGTCATGGAACAACGTACTTGACCCAGCAGGGGTTTTTTACAAGCCTGTTACCATTCATTCATCAAACAGGCAATAAAAATAGCGTGGAATTAAAACTTTTCTAAATAAAATGAATCAATCAAAAAGTGTTTTATAAAGAAACGAAATATTAAGTCTCAATATAACCATCTTAGACAACACATCAACATCATAGGGACAAAACCCTCTACATTAAAAAAGAAACTAATAACAGTTTATTACATCAAAAGGAAACATAAGAAGTTTATTGTCCTCGAATCCATTACTACATACTGATTATTGGACAATAGAAATTCAAGCCTTTAACTAGAGAATCCACGTAACATTCTCATCCTACACTTAGTAGTAAACACATGAAGAAATGGTCTTAGCACAATTAAGCACTAAGTATGAAGACCACACAAAAACGAGTTGAAAGGGAATTTTTGTTGACAGTCATGCTTTAAGCCATTTTGTAAAACTTAATGAATATTTGAACAATAAAGACATAGTATAAGTGAGAGCCAACATATAAATCACAACATCTCATTCAAACCATTACCTTTACCTTTTCACCTTCTCCTCAAATAGTCATATTCAACTAAAACCCACATGAAATGCAAAAGCACATACATTAAGAAGATCATTCATCATTTTAGGGTCTCTATCTAAAGTTACCCTAAGACACCCTTAAGTGTGACATAAAGTGGAAGCCCATACTACCTCTTCATGCCGCACCTAAATGTTTCTCAAGGCTACATTTAGATAAGAACCTTTACATTTTGACACGACATGCTAAATAATCCTTTTCATCAACATAAGAGAGACATGCTTCACATTTTAAAGACAATAAGTCAATGTTCATCATTAGATTAATTTAGAGGACTATTTCCAATTAGTTAAGAATACTTAAGGAACTCACTCAAGTCCTATCAAATCCTACTCGTGTCTTATGTAGATAGCATCCAATACTACAACCTACACCTTGTAAAACCTATCAAGTAACTACAGTGCACATCCCACAAGATGGGAATAGGCATTAACAACCACAGAGCATGCAAGCTAGACATGGAATCTGGTATTCTATCCCCATACGTAAAGTGGTTTTCTCCTTGAAAAGGGTAGAACTAGTACGCATCCTATATAGGCACATAGTTTAGGGGATATCCAAATATGTTCATTGAACTCTAGCCTAAAATTGGGAAGAGCCATCATCTTAAACATATCCACTCGGTGCTTAGCCTTAGTTGTCATAGAGTATTTGCATTAAAAATATATATGTGTGCTTGAGTGGTCTACAAACATTAGGCCTGCTAACCCAATGCACATACACAGAAGGGACACCACCATTAGGTCTACCGACTCAATGTATAGAGGATAGCTCATTTGATCTTCCTTAGGAAGGGCTATCATCATTAGGTCTACCAATCCTAGGTTAATAATCTCACACAAAAAAGAGGCTACCACCATTAGCTCTACCAGTCCTAGGTTAATCATCTCACACAAAAAAGAGGCTACAACCATTAGGTCGACCACTTCAAGGTGCTACATTCACTTAGGGTTCTAGACTCATCATGAAGGGCCACAAATTTAGGTCTATCGGTTCAAGACATGGTCTAAAATACCTTATAAACCTTTCATGGGGAGGCTACCAATATTAGCTCTACCAACCTAGACATTAACTCATTCAAGAAAGACACGGCAAGAAACTGTAGGTCTACAAAATAATGACCATTTATAAATTAAGTCAAAGTACATTCACTAGTCTAGAAAAGGATGCTTTAGCCTACCAATTCACGACACATTCACCTTTTCATTCATTTATACAAGAAAAAGATGTGTAAGCCTACCAATACAAGAGTATCTAGAGAAAGTATACTTTCAATAAAAAAAATTCACATTCTATACGTGATCATCAATATAAAATGTGAATCGTATGTACAAGACCTTCAATGACATAATCACCTCTATTTCACTAGATTCACATTCATATAGATATCAAGTAAGCACCTCCATCATAAGTGGATCACACATCAATATTTGAAAATTACATCTCAATAAGAATAGATCTTAACTCTTGTATCAAATATACTACAATAGATAAGAATATTGAAATAATTCATAACCAATTCCATCATTAATATAAGCAATTCGACAATAGATTGATCACAACATGCCTTCAAGGCCTTTGTTTCCAACTCACTAACACACAAAAGCATCAATACCTCAATATAACAATAATTATCCATCATAATACATAGTTAATGACAAAAATTCATAAACCAGCTTCATATTATCACATGATATTCAATGTACATTCATAATCTACCAGTTTCCATTCAATTTACAATTTTAGAGGAAGACATTGTTCTTGAAGGAATTACATATAAAATCAACTTAAAATAATCAATAAAACTTTAATTCATTAATATAAATTCTTTATAAATGTTTTACCAGTGAACTCATGCTTAGATTAGAATGTAGGATTTTTTATCATTTAAAAGCTTTTAAATCTGTTTTAAACTGACTTTTTCGATGGAAAATTAATCTCGGATGAAGGATCACCATACCTTATACGTGAATAATCCCACAAAACTTACTTGAAAAATTCAACAAATTTATCCTACAACCTTGAGTTCTTTATCTCTTATGGAGTTTTCCTTGAGAGAGAGTTTTGGGTAAGAGAGGTTTCTAACTTTGGTGTTTTGATATTAATAAAGTCAAAAATACTTTTTAAATGTTTTAATACTCTTAAAATACCTAAAAACACGTAAAATAACCGTACATGTATCTAATTATCCAAAGGAGGAATTTACCAAACAACCCTTGGCTTGGCAGAAACTTGACAACAACACAGGCCACGACACACGGCCACCATCCTGGACAGTGGATAGGACTTAAAGTTGTACACCTGTCCGTAATATTAGTAAGAGAGAGGACATTTGGTTTCCTGACCCACGGAGGCTATCCACTAACTGTGGATTGACCTACGGGGAGTGAACTCTATCCGTAGGTCACAACCTTTTGGTGAACTCTCTTGATTCAACTGGGTCTTCGTGTTACGCTTAGGGTCTTCCTCAAGGACCCCTTAGGGTGGTCCTTTGGAGAGTCTCACCCAAGAATTTAACCTCGAAATATGATATTCTATGTCTAATAACTATTGACCTTGATTTTAATCTTCGAACTACACTCCAAAACTTCACTATAAGTCACTAGTTTCTGGGCGTAATGGTCGTTCTTTAAACGAAACGTAAAAATCAATTTCTAATCATTTCATTAAGTTACCAACATCACACACACGTATGAAGTTATAGTTATTCCTATGTCATTTTAAGGTCAGTACAATTATATTCTCATTCTTTGTTAAACTCTAAGGCAAAACCCTAAGGGAAAATGAGTATTCTTTACCACCCAGGTAAGGCTAATGTAGTTGTTGATGCTTTGAGTAGGTTATCCATGGGGAGTACCGCCCATATTGAAGAAGAAAAGAGAGAGTTAGCTAAAGATGTGCATAAACATACACGCCTGGGAGTCAGTCTTATGGATTCCATAGAAGGAGGGATAGTGGTGACTAATGGGGCTTAATTATCACTAGTGTATGAGGTTAAAGAAAAGCAAGACCAAGACCCCATTTTTCTTGAACTGAAGGTGAATGTTCATAAACAAAGAGTATTGACTATTGAATGAGGGGGAGATTATGTGCTTAAGTATCAAGGTAGATTGTGTGTAACTAGGGTGGATGGACTCTAGGAGAGGATCTTGGAGGAGGATGATAGCTCCAGATATTCCATTCATCCAGGTTCCACAAAGATGTACCGCAAATTTGAAAGAGGTTATTGGTTGGAAGGCATGAAGAAAGATGTTGTTGAGTTTGTTGCTAAGTGCTCCAATTGCCAGCAAGTTAAAGTGGAACACCAAAGGTCTGGAGGGTTGGCTCAGACTATAGAACTTCAAGAATGGAAGTGCTAGATGATTAATACGGACTTCATCACAGGCTTACGAAGGTCTCGCTGGGTAATTGATAATAGAATGACAAAATCACGTCCTTTCTTGTCGATAAAGACTACATATTTGGCCGAGGATTATGCTAATTTTTACATTCAAGAAGTGGTAAGACTTTATGGAGTTCCACTCTCCATTATTTCATATAGAGGTGCACAATTTACAACATAGTTCTGGAAATCTTTCCAAAAGGGTTTGGGTTCAAAGGTGAACTCATGCACTAGTTTTCATCCTCAAACAGATGGAAATGCAGAGCGTACTATCCAGACTTTGGAGACATGTTGAGAAGTTGTATGATTGATTTCAAAGGGAATTGAGATGATCACATATCTCTCAATGATTTCTCTTACAACAACAGTTACTATTCGGGCAACCAAATTGTTCCATATGAAACTCTTTATGGGAGAAGATGCAGATGTCCTATTAGGTGGTTCAATGTTTGCGAAACACGGTTTATAGGACAATATCTAGTTCACCAAGCTATGTAGAAGGTGAAAGTGACTCAAGAGAGATTGAAAATGACATAGAGTCGCCAAAAGTCCTACATAGGTGTTAGGAGAAGGCCGTTGGAGTTTGAGGTGGATGATTGGGTGTATCTAAAAGTTTCACCCATAAAATATGTTATGAGGTTTGGTAAGAAGGGGAAACTTATTCCCCGGTATATTGGTCCTGACAGAATCTCCTTAAGACTTGGCAATGTAGCTTATGAGTTAGAGCTACCCCAAGAGTTAATAGTGATTCATCCAGTATTCTATGTTTCTATGTTTAATAAGTGCTTGATTGATCCTTTATTGATAGTACAAACTAGGAATGTTGGGATCAAATAGTATATTCAATGAAGAGATTCCGGTCCAAATTTTAGATCATCAAGCTCGGAAGATGAGAACTAAGGAAGTTTTATCAGTAAAGGTCCTTTGGAGGAACCAATTTGTTTAAGAAGCAACTTGTGAAGCTGAAAAGGATATCAGAGTCTAGAGAGATTGCAGATCAAGGTACTAAATTATTTTTTTAGCACAATAGAATAATATGTGTAAGCGGTTTGTTACTTGTTTTTGTTTGTTGAAGAGCCTAAATGATGCTACTACCTTTTGCTTGGTGAAAGAGTTCTCATTGAGGAGGAACGTTCCCAAGGGGATATATTGTAACATCTCGTAATTCGAAATACCTATGATTAAACAAAAAAACTAAGAATAGTTATTTTTGGAAAAATAGGAAAAATTTTGACAAAAAATTCCTAATTTGAAAAAGTGATTTTGGGTCATATTCAAACGTCTATAAATTTTAGCTGAAAAGGATTTAGGGGATGTTCTTTATATGGATGGAAATACCTTGGGAATATTTTTGTAACAACGCTGATTTTTCTCAAATTAAATTTCATATGTGGGAGATTTGCCTTTCGGAAGTTGGACTATTGGACTGAGGAAAGTCCTATTCTGATTTTAGCAAGGGTAAAGTAGTCTTTTCTTCCTACTATTTCCTAATTTCTTTTAAGGGTTTAATTAGGGTAAAACCAAGTTTTAGTTTAGATTAGAAAATAGTTTTTACGCTTAGGGTTCGGGGGAAAAGAGAAGAGAAAAGGAGAAGGGAGAAAGAGAAAGATTTGACCAAGAACGCCAAGAGATTCTAGTGGAATTCATCAAGGGTGATCCCTATTCAGGTATGTGAGATATTTCTGTGTTGGGATCATTTACCCATACACTAACATGTTTAATTCATACAATTTTGAAGAGATTGGTTGCTGAATATTAAAGTTGTTGATGAACAATTATTGAATTCTTGTTGATTGAGTTATAATATGCCTTTAGTTGTTTGGTTCGTCTTTCCAGGCTATTTTTATGAGTCTAAACTATTGGGTATTGAGGTATTTAGTGATCCTAAGTGTTTTGAGGAGAGATCCATGGAATTTTAGAAGGTTTAGAGATGAAAAGCAGATAAGACAAGTCGGAAGTCCCGGCTGACAAGCCCTTGGGTGCCGCGCCTGCCACAACCCCTTAGTGAAGGCTCTGTCTGATGGGCCTTGGCGCGCTGCGCCTTCCAGAGACCCTCAGCGCAGGCTTTGTCTGGAAGGACTTGGCCGCACCACTGGATCACCTCAGACTAGAGTCTGTCCAACAGGCTCTGGCGCCCTGTGCCTCTCAGAGCACCAAGGCCTATTGGAGACCCCGTTCTTTCCCTATCTTTTCTTACTAATTCCTATGTGATGTACCTAAGATTCGTACTGGATTCCAATACTCTATGGATATATAAGCATCATGAAATAATCCATTAACATGAACCATGAACCTTGAATCAATAATTTAATTCAAGGAATGTTAAGATTAAAGTCAAAGAAGTTAAGGAGTTAAGTCAAAGTCTATAAAGTAAGTTAAAGTAAAGTTTCTTAAAGCTTCCAAGAGTCTAATTAAATGTTTTGACCTCATTGTAAGGCTCAACTTTCGATTTGAAGAAAGAGTAAAAGTTGAATTCTTCTTTCGTTAAAAGATGTACAAGGGAACTAAGTATTCCGTGAAGAGTTGATCAAGATAAAAAGTTTCAAGTTAAGCAAAGAGTAACTAGTTGAGTTCATTCCTCAAAAGATATTAGTGAACTATGTATTCCATAGAAAGTTTATAAATGTTTTTACATTTAAGTTAAGAGGGAACTAAGACTTCCAAAAAGAGTTTTGATTGAGAAAGGGGAACATTGATTCCAAAGGAGCTTTTGTAAAGCTGAAGTGTTGAGCAAATAACCTCAACCCAAAAAAAGGAAGTTAGTCTAAAAGTATCAGCTAAAGTATACTTTGGGATTAGTATTGAGCACTGATGTTGGGATAAGAGTTCATATCAGCTCAAGTCCCAATGTAAACCATGTAGCTATCA
Organism: Solanum pennellii; assembly: GCF_001406875.1. Classification (NCBI taxonomy): domain Eukaryota; kingdom Viridiplantae; phylum Streptophyta; class Magnoliopsida; order Solanales; family Solanaceae; genus Solanum; species Solanum pennellii. Next base: position 68,167,956 of record NC_028637.1, on the reverse strand, counting down.
TGGGTGTTCACAAGTCTATCTTTTTAGATGATCATGTAACTTTTAAGCTAGTGGATCTAATTTAAGTAAGGTCCTATACCGATTGCAAGATATAGAATGGTCCTCGGCAGCATGAGGTAAAATGTTGTACCATCGCTTAGGCTCATAGTGATGGTTATCGGTTAAGAGAATTTCCCACTGAAGTTAATGTATTTTTATACATAGAAGTTAATTGTATTTTCATATACATCAATTTACTTTTATTTCTATACACAGGTCATAGTTAATTGTATCTTGCATACCATCAGACTTTAGCATGTTTCAGAAAGTTTTCTTTATATCGCCCATTACTTTTAAATTGCATTATAATGAAATGAGTAGTTAATCATGAGTCGAGCAGAGCCAAGGTAGGTGTTCTTCCCTACCGTTTTTCAAGCCTAAGTGTGGTTTTTATCATTCAAATTTGCATACTTGTACATTCAAAGTATTGATGTCTGTTGGCCTGCATCGTCCGATGATTCAAACGCAGGTAACCAGGATCAGCATCCAGCACATCGTTAACCCAGATCGACCACTCAGATTTAGTGGTGAGCCTCCTAGAATTCCAGAGGATTCTTTTATATGCTTTTCGGTATTTCAATTCCATATTGTTATAGGGTATGTCCCAACATTCATAATTGTATGTTTAGAGGATTCATAGAAGGATAGTCAGTTAGTTTAGTTTACTCTATTTTATTTGAAATTTTATATTTGAGACTTAAGTTTCATTTTATCCAAGATAATTAATTAATGTATTTCTCATGATAATGTTTTCAGCTTTTTAATTGAATTAAGTTAATTCTTCCGTTGAGTAAGTAAGTCAGGCCAAGGGTTCCCTCAAGGCCAACAATGGTTTTTGGGTGCTGGCCATGTCCAGGGTGTAGTCTCCTCGCTTGACAAAAATTTTTTAAGAAGTGGAAGTTTAGACCTTCATATATTTGTTCTTACATAATATGCAGGAGGATTGGTAATGTAGCTTATGAGTTTGAGCTACCGCAAGAGTTAGTAGTAGTTAATCCACTGTTTCACATTTTCATGTTGAAGAAGTGCATGAGTTATTCACTTATAATACCTACTGAAGATATTGGAATAAAGGATAGTGTATCTTATTAGGAAATTCCCGTTCAGATTTTGGACCGTCAAATTCACAAGTTGAGAACCAATGATGTAGCATCAGTCATTGTTCTATTTAGGAATAAATTTGTTGAAGAAGATACTTGGGAAGCTGAGGAGGATATAAAGAATAGGTACCCAGATCTCATTGAATTAAGAGAAATTTGAAATTAATGTACGAATTCTTTTCTTGACATTTTTTTAAGTTGGCATGTTTTATTAACATTTTGCTTGTTTGGTATTTGAGCTGGATGTTAGATACTTAGCCTAATAAGATTATTCTCATTCGAGGAAGAATGTCTCCAAGGGGTAGATATTGTGACAATCCACTATTTGATAGAGCTTGAATCGGAAAGAACCATTTTTAGAAATAATGAAAAAACTGAAATTTGGCATGTTATGTTAAGTATAAATTTTAGATCAAATTCAAATGATCATAACTCCTACTAAAGGATGAGTTAGGTGGGATAAAAAATACCAAATGAAAGGTCTTTGAATTATCATTCCAATGCCACCAAGTTTGTTAATTTTTGAGCATGTATGAGGGAGATATGGCCAATTGAAGTTAGTCTGTCCAGATAAGAAAACTCACCCGGATTTAAGAGGGTTATTTTGGTGTTTCCCCAACCCAGTTAATAAAATTCATTTTTAGTATTAATGGTATAAACTGATTTTGGTCAGTTTACACTATTACAAATTTTGCTAAAGTTTAGAGAAGAGAAAAGAGGACAAAAAAATTGCAGAAATGTCAAGGCGTTCTTGGATATTTCTTGTGGAATCGAAGTAGTATCACTAAGGGTTGATACCTAAATAGGTATATGAGACTTTCATAGAGTAGGGTTTGTTCACCCATGCAACATTCATGCATATTTCAGCGAAATTCATTTTATTAAGTCTGAAAATTTTGAATTTTATTCTTGAAATTGACTTTCGTTCTTGAGTTCGGATGGGATTGTTGAGATATTGAGGAAATAAGGTAAATTTTAGTGTTTTTTTATAAGTAGATTGTTGTGAACATGTGTAGGGTATCTGAATCAATGGAGAAATTTCGAAAAAGAATCTAATCTATGCAAATCAGGATTAGAAATCGAGGAAGAATAAAGCTAGACAGAAAATGTGAACCATCCACGACGTGGAAGTGGACTATTCATTAAGAGTGAACTTTTTCTCTCTGCATCGCATCGAAATTGTGAACCCCAATGTCTAAAAAATTATTTCACGACCAAATATTAAATGCATCTTTGTGTTGCGCACTTTCTTCAAGACAATGTTTTTTATTCTTTCTCATTATAAACTATATAAAACACTCTTAATCATCACAATAGCCTTCCCATCACAAATCATAACTTTTAATTCATAATTCGTAATTCCAATTCAATGTAGAGTTAAGAGTCAAGTCTTGAGTGTTCTTAGATTCATTTCAAAAGTCTTTTGCAATTGCTTTACTTTATTTAAGACTTGAGCATTGAGTTTAGTAAGTGTAAGAGTGATGTTTTTTTTCTTCAAAAGATTATATGACAACACAGTATTCTCAAAGAGTAAATGTTTGACATTTAAACAGAAGAAGTAACGCTGATTTCCAAGAGAGATTTTGAGCTAATTTTTAAGTGATAATCTCAAACCACAGAATCAATTATTGTTTTAAAAATATGAGCTTGTTAGATTTTTAGAGTACTATGGAGGACCAATTTGGGGACAAGCTTGAGTTTAGATAATGCAAAGTCTTCATAAGACGTGAAGCAATCATAGGTGTAAAAAGTGTCATACATTTTAGATGATTCCTTAATGTTTTTAGCATATACTAGTGAATCCACTTAGTAGTTAGGTCTATACCCCTGGAAAGGTATAAGACGTCCGTAGCAGCGTGAGGCACGACGTTGGATCAACACATAGATCATAATGATCGTTGTCGGTTAGATAAACTCCCACAGAGATATTTGGTATTCTTATATACACAAATTTACTAGTATTTTAATATACAAACTGTGTTATTGTGTTTTTACTAATACACTGGGTTGTTATCTTCATCATTAAAAGCTTTTCTTATACTGCATCTATATTACTACTTCATATAGAAAAGAATTGAGTTGAATTATGACGAAGTAAATTTCTTTAGTTCCTTTTAAAACTTATGTCTTGTTTTCGAATTCCCCTTGCATTCTCATAAATTTTATATAATGACGCCATTGGATATACATAATTCTATGATATAAATATAGATAACTAGGGTCAACATCCAGTGTTTCGTTGATCCACTTGAGCATTTCAGAGTCATTTGGTGAGCCTCCTTGCTTCCGGAGGGTTCCCTTTCTTAGCTTTATTATTCTAGTTTATTAGGATTTCTTGGGTCTTGTCCCGACGTCCACTGTTATTAGAGGCTTCATATATGGATAGTTATTGTTAGTTCATTAGTCTTGATATTTCAGTTTTTGTTTTATTTTAATGCTTTAGTTGCTTTATTCGCCAATTTAGTGTTTTGTTTTGTAACATTCTAGTTTATTTCACGAACTTATCTTTGTTAAGTAAAGTCTTCGGTTGAGTATTAATCCATGTCAAGGGTTTCTTGGTTTAGCAATGGTTGTCAAATTTCAGTCGCGTGGAGGGTGTAGGCTCGGGGCATGACACATGGGCCTTTGAGCGCGATCTTTAATATTGATGAACTTGATCTTTACTTCAAAGAGTTTTTGAGATTTTTCTTGAAAATCGTAGTCTTTAATTTGAGTTGTTCATGAACTTAAATGGGTGGTTGTTTGGATTCTTTAATTTGTAACTTGTAGAGATATGTGTTTTGTCTGATACACAAGCTCTCTCTAGCTTCTAATTTAATCCTAGTGTGACTTATGAGTAATGAGCACACTGTTTTGAAGTTTTAGAATAGGGGATTTACAATGAACACATACTTCTTTTCACCCCATCAGATTTAACTCACATGACATAGTGGGTTTTAATTAATTTTGATCTTAAGTTGTAGCCCAAATCAATGGAGTAACCCAATGAAATTGAAATTTCATTAAATCCATATTTTTTAAACTTAATTGTTTAAGCTAAGAATATTAATTTATAATATCTACATGGACTTTTATATATTTAACTTACAATAATATAAATTATGTTAAAAACTTGTATTCAACAATTTTTAAATGATTACAATGTAATAATAAAACCATATACTAATTATATAAGTATTAAATGTCTATAAGCTACATTTAAATACTTGCATGAATCTCATATTTTGTACTGAATTACAAATGGGAAGGTTTTTCAAGCAGTGTAGTTCTAAACTATAATGGCGATTGTAAACTAATTTTGATCCCTTATTTGAAATGGTTTTCACTTATCAATTCAAAATGCCTTGGGTAATATTTCCAATAAAAAAAATCTCATATTCAAAATTCATTTCTCGATATGAGTTTTGAGGTGATTGGCCCATTTTTCAATGTTATGAATTGGGAGTTGTTATTTCGAGAGTATTTTTGTGATTACTTTATTGAAATTATATAGTGGGGTATTCGATAGCATTCAAGAGGGGATTAGTCAAGTCTTGGTTATATTAATTGATTCCACTTAGACAAGTGATCTCTTAAGCTTTGTAATGTAGTAGAATTCGTGAATTTCCTTCATTGTATGTGTTGGAAATTAAAGAGGTTGAGGTGAAGGGTTTATTTTTTTACTGGGTTAATCTTGATGAATAAAAAAAGACGTTAATGAAAAGACAATGTATTGATAATAAATGCTTTGTGTTTGTGAATTGGCTCGTTGTGGCCCCAATTCTATTGATTGATGAAATGCCTTGATGACATGAATATGGATATAAATTGGTTGAATTGTTGTGTCTTCCTTTTGGTGTCAAATTTCTAATGTGCTTTGATTGTTGTACATTGTTATGAGACATAAAACATAAACATGAAGATTAATAGTTCCAGCTAGTGAATTGATATAAAGTCGAAGGGAAATTATTTTGACGAGTGAAAGATATGAAGTCGAAGGAAATGGGTTCCAGCTAGTGAATGATGTAAACCGAAGGAAAATGGTTATGTCTACTGAAATCATATATAATTGAAGAAATATGGTTCCGAACTCAATCAATACTTAGGAATAGGGTTCAGGATAAAAAATCGATATGAATAATAAACTCAATAGTTTCATTACACAATATACGACAATTCGATAACTAGGAATAGAAATTCAAAAATAAGGAACTCAAAGTTCAACATCAAGTCATCTAAAAAATACTAGATTTACTCTTTCGCTTTTTTCTCAAACTCATACTCTCTTTCATTTGATAAACTGAAACACTTATTAATCATATAATTCCCATAGAGTAAATAAAAAATTGGAGTTCTTGTGGAATATAGACATGCTCAAATACTCAATTATCTCAATGTATAATAATATATATATAACAACTCATGATAAAGGAGTTAAAAATCAGAATCAATAACATAACTAATATTAAAAATTCTATAACTAAGGTATAACCCTAGATTAAACTTTTAGTGACCGAGTTGAGATGTAGGGAACGAGAACGAACACAATCCATCACTGTTAATACCCTTACATACTTGATTATTGAATCCACAAACTTAAAATTTTGCGGAGGCTTGATTTTATCTTGGGCTTGAGAAAAAACATTAGATTTTTGGAGGGAACCTTTGATCTTGGATTCTCGGTGCTTCATTCTTATAAATTGAACTCTTTTATGAAGTTCTTAGAGTGGAAGAACATGGGAAAATTTTCATGCCTCAAGTCTACGCCATGGACGTGGCCAACACTCCAAAAGTATTTTCGGTCTCCAAGAGAACCCTTAGTCTTGTTGAATACTTAGCGGAAGACTTAACTCAAGAAATGTTGAGCTTTGGATAAAGAGTTTAATTCATTCATCTCAAATAAAATCAACTAAAATATCTTAAAGTACTTAATATATAGATATCATAGTTTGCAAAACATGTCAAAATAAAAGGGGAATACTGGAGACTCCTCAACTGTAACTATCTATGTAGCCTCTATTGTTCAACATGGATGTCGGGACAAGAACCAAAACACCCTGAAATGACTAAACTTAAAGGAACAAGGGGAGTCGTCGGGAACGTATGGAGGCTCACAAAAACCTAATTAGAGTATCAAATGGTGTCAACGGAGCACTTATTAATGATGCTAAAAACCCCGAATCTGCATCATAGAAAGATGCAGATCAAATGATATCAGTACACTGAATGTACTCATCATTTTTATATATATATATATATGTAAAGTTGAGTTTCTTCATAGTTTTTAATGAACTAAGTTATTTTGCCATTTAACAATGATTTTATACACACACACACACACACACACATACATATATATATATATATATATATATATATATATATATAGAGAGAGAGAGAGAGAGAGAGAGAGCCCTAGTCCCGTCGATGTAGTGCCACCACCAATAAGGATTCCTCTTTAAATTTATCTATTACCAAAACTAACCTTCCCCTTTCATGAAAAGTTGCGAATTTTATGATAAGTTGCGACCCTTGTGAAAAGTTGCGACCTTTAGAAAGAGGTGAGAATTTTATGAATACTTGCGACTTTTATGAAAAGTTGTGACTTGTATGTAAGGTTGTGACCTTTCCGAAAGGTTATAACTTTTCCAAAGAGTTGTGACCTACACTTTGTTTATTATAAATAGAGGGATTTTATGTCACTATTATTTTTAGGTTTTTTACGTTATAGGGTAGTCGAATTCAAATATATTAAGTGAATTTCATATGAAGTTTTTTACATTCCTTGAAGTCCTCATCCTCCTACTTCAACGAGATTAATCTTTATCAAAAGTCATAGTTATTCATGTAACTATTAGAATTTCTTTTTACTATTCTCGAGACCTTTTTAAACTCTGTTAAAATTTCAGCAAGGATGATCAAAAATCGATCTTCTGTATCTTCCCACCTACGGGTTTATTCATATAAAGAAAGAAAAATGAATTTAATCGCAATGTGACATTACTACTATTGCACCTTTGAGTCCACGACTCATAAAACTGCTGAAATGGTTCAGTTCATTATATTTAGTTCTTTAATAACAAAACTTTTATTTTTGCAATTTTATTCTATGTTTTTTTCCGCTTTAGGGGAGTTGAGTTTAAACAAATTAATTAAGTTTCTTATAAAGTGTGTTTCATTCCTCAAAGTTTTTTCCTCCAATCTAATAAAGCTTAATCTTTCACTGTAAAACATAGTAATTCATGTATCTATTGCATTTTATTTTTTCTATTTTTGTGTCTTTTTTTTAACTCAGTTAAAAATTCCAATGAGGATGATTAAAAATTTATCGTCTATTTATCTCTTTATATAGTTTTATTTGTATACTTTTTGGAAAATTATCTTGTGGGTTGTGCTATATTTGATGCACAGAACAAGAAATATGTGATAACCAATACGCAACCAGTGTTGATGTTACGTAAAAGAACCAAACAGATTGCTCTCTGCTTTGTCATAGTTAGTATATTATTTTGATTGCTCATTCTTAGGTACAAACAATTGATATGCCCTTGCACCCTTCCTAGAATATTAGTATAGAGACAACTAGTTCCTTCTTTTATCGCAAGTCAACCAATTTCTTATTTTTTCGTCTCTTCTTTTTAGACATAATAAGTGATCAACTTTTCTTGAAACTAACGAATGTCCAAAAATACACTAAAAAATACTTTTTATCGGAAATAAAAATATGCCAGTAACAAAGAGTGCTAGAGCCTTTACCTATACATTTAATAATTGTCATTAGATTCAATGTTACTATGAACTTTTTCTGGGACATCTATAATTGTTGCTAAAGATCATTTTCGTTGTAGTGATAACTCTTTCTTTTGATAATTTTTTTTTCATTTTTTAATAAAGAAGTAATAATTCTTTATTTTATCTTCTTTCAATTAAATTTGTGAGCCATAAACATGGGTAAAGATTATTAAACTATCTTTCTAAAAAATATGTGAAGCAACATGCATTTTTCTTCATGATTGTTAGGAAAGTAAGTATTGTCTTTATTATCTTTTTGGGATATTTATGATTTCAAGCACTCAGAAAATTATGCTTTGAGATTTCATTATGTTACATGTAAATATTTTTATTTAGAATATCCAGTTACGAATAATGTCGCCTACTGCTTTATTGATAATTGTATTAATTCTTTGTAACTGCATAATATAACCATAACAATAACTATGGTTCAATTTCAAATAAGTTGGGCTGGTGATGTGAAACCAAAGCAATAATATTCACTATTCTAAGATGATGAGGAAAAACGTTTATGATACGAACAATTTTAGGGTCATAAGAAAGGAGCTGAAGGTCCTCCATTTGAATTAGTTAATTATGTTCTTGTATGGACGTGATATTCCATTTTACATGGGAGTGTTGTTGTTCAAGGCTTTTTGGTCTCTTCTTTAACGTTTGATATTGTTGTATATATGTTCTTTCTTATAAAATTTCATTACTTCTGACCATCTATTTTCATGGAGATTTCTTAAACTTCTTTCTTTTACTTAAAATATCTCTATGACTCATAAATTTAATATAAAAAATAAAAAATAAAAAATATATAGGACTTTTAATATTTTTGGATTGGCTTATGACATATGATTTTGACAACGTAGTGTATATATCGAAATTTTGAATATTATTGAATGATCAATGTGAGATTAATAACATTGTTCAAACCAAGGCGAAGCACGGGTAATTTACCTAGTATGTAATAAAGCTTAATGAATAACTAACTGAACTGATAAGTACTGAATAATACTCACCTCAACTCATCTAGAACCTCTTTAGTCGTGAGGATATACTTCACAACAACACGCTCTAAAGGTATTATCGAAGCCAGATAACCCACACTGTCCAAAGGTATTACAGAAGCCGGATAACTCACACATTCCTTCAATACGGGAATATGAAAAAGTTGGTGAACAACTGCTAATCCTCCTGGTAGCTATAACTCATGAGCAACATTAGCAACCCTTTTCATGATTCTATAAGGACTTACATTCTTGGGAATGGGATTCCTTTTCATACAAAATATTATCACCTCTCTTCATGGGTGACAATTTTAGAAAAAAAATATCATCGATTTCAAACTCTAAGTCCCTTCTTTTTATATGTGTATAACATATCTGATGACTTTGAGTTGGCTTTAGTCTATATTTGATAAGATGAACTCCCTCCATTGCCTCATGATCCAAAGCTGACCTTAATAAAGTAATTGCTTCTCCAACTTTGCATGAATAAACGAAGGACTTGTATCTACGCCATACAATGCATGAATATTGCCCATCTGAATACTAGACTAAAAGTTATTATTAAAGGTTAATTCTATAAGAGGTAGGTGATCATCAAAAATGCTCTTTAAATCTAAAAGGAATTCTCTCGACATGTCCTCTAAGGTTTGTATAGTACATTATGCCTGATCATCCATCAATTATTAAAATGTTGTACTGAGATTTACTTGATTATCAAGACCTTTTTGAAATTATTTCCAGAAAAGAGAGGTAAATGGAGGACCCCCTATATGAGATTATATAAAAGGGAACCCCAGGCAACCTTAGTATCTTACGTATTTAAAGTCGGGTAAAATACTCAGGAGAATCTATAGTCTTGACAACCAAGAAGTGAGTTGACTTAATGAATTTTTCCACTATCACACAAATAGAGTCATATTTGTCACGACCGGAGTCTAGACCCCAGACAAGACCGGCATTGTTGACCTCTCAGAGGTCGCAGACAAGCCTACTTACGTTATTGTTACTTCATGTAGGTTAATTTGAGCAGAAAATTTGAAATTTTTATTTACTTATTTCATATGAAACATATTCAATACTGCAATAAACGTTAACTTGCCAAAACGGCACCAATACAATGACTGAAATAATATGCGAAAGAAACTCTAGTGGAATACACTCCACTTACTCAAACCTATATCTAAGCTAGAATATAATGGGCAAGATTCCTCGAAAGCATGAGGTCCTACCAAGTACGGATGGATGCTCCACGTCTGGATAGCTTTAGCGTCAACCTGTAAGCACTAAAGTCCGCTTGTGCCTGCACCTTAAAATGTAGAGTTGTATGAGATTAGTACACACTTATACCGAGTATGGGTATATGCAAGCACACACCAAGGATATGAATAATTAAGAAGAGCTCTTTCCTAACGATATGGATCATGAAAAGTCAAGTCTGTAGAACTGCCGAATTCGGATCAGGAAAGTCATGCAATGAGAGTAACATGCATCATCGTACTTATATATAATGATACCTTGGAATCATGAATTTGACATTAGGACTTCCCAAAATGAGGGCTCAACACATGGGACCTCAATTAGGGAGCCTTCTTTATCAAAGAAAGAGTCTGCTTCATTCATTCATACGTACTTCATTTTTCATTCATTCATATACTAGTGCAACCAGCAGTCATACCTTAGATGTAGTTTAATAATCTCATCGGGCTCGCTGTGCAATGACCAAGAATAACCTAGTGTCATTAATTAAGTCTAGCTCACCTCTTGATTAACCTATCCTAACACCTTTGGTACCGTTCATTTCATAATTTTCCTTCGTTGAAGATGACCTCATTCTTTATTTGGGAACTTTAACCTCAACCGACATATATAATGTGAGCATCATGAATTCAAGTCGCTGCCCCACACCGAAAAGAGGTGGAATCACCGGCCAGAGTGACCCGAACATGCTAGCGTATATAGGGAGTCGAACCCTGCTAGATCCCTATATTGGCAATATAGGTTCAAAGACTAGAATATATAAGGATTCCTAAACCCGGCATGCCGGACAGTCTCATCTCATGAAATTTACGTGAACCTCCACCCTTCTCGAAGAAAGGCGTCACCACTCATAGCTAGCCTATCAGTTCTTAGTATAAAGTTCCACTACATTCAACTCATACACCATGGAAGCTGGCTTCTTGCTTGAGGACATCATATCTCATTAGACGATTTCGCATGTCATCATTAGTATTAAGTATGAATTAACTTCAATACTTTCATTAGAGTATTCATAGAGACTGGTCTCTTCATTATCTTTACAATCTCATAGATACGTATATTTTGGTAACATTTACTTAGTCTCATTTGAGATTGCTCTTATCTTTCACATTAGCCTCTTATCGTGTTGTCACACTAAACTGATAGTGACCATATCTTGTCCGAAAGATCATTTGGTGGTATGTTCATCTCTCACCCTAAGTTGGTGTTATCCTGACCTTAATTCAACTTTAGAAAAGTAGCTTGCCCCTTGGAGTTGATCAAACAAGTCGTTAATCCGAGGGACAGGATACTTATTCTTAATGTTCACATTGTTAAGTTGCCAGTAATCGATTGCACATCCTAAGGGACCCATCCTTCTTTTTCATAAATAAAATCCTGGCAGCCCATGGGGAAATACTATGTTGAATGAAGCCTTTGTCTAGTAAATACTTGATTTGAGCCTTTAACTATTTCAATTCGGTCGTAGTGTCACGACCCAAAACGAGCCGCGAGTGGCACCCACACTTATCCTACTATGTGAGCGAACCAACAAATCTAAACCCCAACATAATGCGGAAGACTCAAAATCTTATTAATAAAACCAATAAATAAACATTCTAAAATTTATCAACTATTATCCCAAAAATCTGGAAGTCATCACATCAAGAACATCTATCCT
>NC_028637.1:68146393-68148884 GCF_001406875.1 Solanum pennellii | reverse complement strand
ATAGAAGACTTTACAATACCACCCAATACATATCAATCGCTATTTAGAGTTTACTAATAAATAGCATAAACCATAACCTACCTTTACCGAAGAATCGTAATCGAACAAGCTATCTCTCAATGCCTTTGCTTTCCTCTTCACTTCTACCTCTCTCGTTCGTTCTCCCCTCTTCTCTTTGTTCTTTCTATTTTTCCTTCTTCCAACTCTTTTTCTTTTTACTCTAATTATCAAATAATTAAGTATAAAAGATGATAAAAGTAACCCACTATTTATTTCAAGGTTATCTCCTTTAACCCCCAAGTAATTAAATTATTACCCTTACCCCACAAATTTCATAATTATAAGCATGAATAGTCCAAAACGCCCCTTAAAAACTCTCAGCAGAAATCCGACTCAGTCGAGGTTACGCCACTCGTGACGGTCCGTCGTACCTGCGACGGTCCGTCCTGCACGTCCGTCACAAAGTTCAGAGACTCAATTTCAGTAAAAGGTCTGTGACGGTCCGTCGTGGCTAAGACTGTCTGTACTGCAGTTCCATCGTGAAGTTCAGAGAGTTGATCCCAGTACCGAGATTTTCAGAGTTTAAGTGTTTTGAAATGATGACCCCCCGACGGTCCGTCGTGACCATGACGGTTCGTCGACTGTTCCGTCAACTCAGCCAGTTTCTATCAAAATAATCTTGCTGCTCGAATCGACTAAACAGGTCGTTACAATAGATACCAATTTACCCATCGTTCGTCCCCGAACGATCACGGATAGAAAAAAAACAAGGGAGAGAAAGCGTACCTGAGTCTGTAAAAAGATGTGGATATCTTTCTTGCATATCAGCTTCATTCTCCCAAGTGGACTCTTCAACTGGCCGATTCTTCCACTGAACCTTGATGGATGCAATCTCCTTTGATCTCAACTTGCGGACTTCTCTAGCTAGAATAGCAACCGGCTCCTCCTCATAAGACAAATTCTCGTCGAGAAGAACTGAATCCCAACGAATAATGTAGTTTCCATCTCCATGGTACTTTTTCAGCATAGACACATGAAATACCGGGTGCACTCCTGAGAGTCCTGGAGGCAACGCCAATTAAGCCACCTCCCCCACACGCTTCAAGACTTCAAATGGCCCAATATACCTTGGACTAAGTTTACCTCACTTACCAAACTGCATCACCCCTTTCATGGGTGAAACCTTCAGCAAGACTTGTTCACCCTCCATAAAATTCAAGTCCCTAACCTTTCGATCTGCATATTCCTTTTGTCTGTCATGAGCTGCTAGAAGCTTATCCTGGATGAATTTTACCTTCTCTAATGATTACCTCAGAAGATCAGTACCCCAGGGCCTCACCTCAAATGGATCAAACCAACCAATGGGAGACCTACATCTCCTCCCATATAGCGCCTCAAATGGTACCATATCAATACTTGAATGATAGCTATTATTGTAAGAAAACTCTGCTAAGGGTAAGAAGTTATCCCAATGACCACCAAATTCTATCACACATGCACGAAGCATATCCTCCAACACTTGAATCGTTCGCTCAGACTGTCCATCTGTCTGAGGGTGGAATGCAGTACTATGATCCAACCTAGTACCTAATTCAGCATGCAATGTTCTCCAAAACTTAGAAGTAAATTACGTACCTCTATCTGATATGATGGAAAGTGGAACTCCATGCAATCGAACAATTTCTGAGACGTAGAGTCTGGCTAACTTCTCTGCATTGTAAGTCACCTTAACCGGAATGAAGTGATCAGACTTAGTTAATCTGTCAACAATTACCCAAATAGAATCAAACTTACCCAATGTCTTTGGAAGACCAACCACGAAATCCATTGCAATTCTTTCCCACTTCCATTCTGGAATGGGCATTCGCTGAAGTATTCCTCCGGGCTTCTGGTGTTCATACTTTACCTGCTGACAATTTGGGCATTGGGCGACAAAATCGACAATGTCACGCATCATTCTACTCCACCAAAAATGTTGCTTTAGGTCACGGTACATTTTGGTTGCACCAGGATGTATAGAGTACCTTGAACTATGAGCCTCTGTAAGAATAGTGTGAATCAAATCATCAACACGGGGCACACATACCCTTCCCTTAATCCTCAAAACACCTTCTTCATCAATTATTGCCTCTTTAGCCTCTCCTCGCAATACCATATCTCGAATTCGGCTCAGCTTCTCATCAGTAAACTGCTTCTCCTTAATCTTGTCAAGAAAAGAGGATCTTGCCTCCACACAGGCCAAAAGTCCTCCTTTCTCTAGTATTTCCAACCTCATGAGGTCATTAGCCAAAGTCTGAACCTCTCTAGCCAATGGGCGTCTAGAAACCTGTAAGTGGGCTAAACTACCCATGCTCCCTGCTTTTCTACTTAAGGCATCTGCCACAGAAATTAGCTTTTCCTGGGTGATACAAAATAGTGTTATCATAGTCCTTCAGTAGTTCCATCCACCTCCTCTGCCTCAAATTTAAATCTTTCTGAGTAAAGACATACT
>NC_028637.1:68143354-68144362 GCF_001406875.1 Solanum pennellii | reverse complement strand
AACCAGAAAATCATAGGCATCTTCAGATTCGGCACCCTTGAATACTGGGGGTTTTAACTTTAAGAATTTAATGAAAAGTTCATGCTGATCACTTATCATTATGGATCCTGTAGTCAATCTAGGAAACGTGCCTATTTCCAATGAGGCATCCATGCGGGGAGCCACAGCGGCTACATGTTGTACCCCCTGAACCTGAGGTGCTGGTGCAGAAAACACTGGAGGTGTCTTGCCCTGTTCAGATAACCCGCTAAGATAAGTAAGGACATGATTAATCATCTCTGGGGTAGGCTGGGGTGGTAATCCCTCATCTTTAACCTGCTCATTTTCCCCTTCTTCACCCTCTCTCACTACCTCATCAGTCCGTGGAGGAGTCACTGCCCTATTTCTATCTGGACCAGGTGTTCGTCCTCTACCTCTAGAGGGCGTCCTCCTGCGACCTCTACCACGGCCTCTTGCCACTGCTCCTCCTCGAGCTACAGCCCCAGTGGCTGGCTCAAACGCACCCTGTCCTGCCGGTGCTGGTGTTGACACAGTCGTTGCTCTAGTTCTGACCATCTGCGAAATAGAGTGAGGATGTCAGATACCAATTTGTATCACCTAGATACCAATTGGATCCAAGTAATAGCACGAAAGGAAGAAAGTCCTATAGCCTCTCAAAGAAAAGTAAGGGCGTCCCCCTACCGTTCCTTAAGACTCTACTAGACTCGTTCTTGTGTGATGAGACCAACGTACCTAAAGTTCTGATACCAAGTTTTGTCACGACCCAAAATGAGCCGCGAGTGGCACCCACACTTATCCTACTATGTGAGCGAACCAACAAATCTAAACCCCAACATAATGCGGAAGACTCAAAATCTTATTAATAAAACCAATAAATAAACATTCTAAAATTTATCAACTATTATCCCCAAAAAATCTGGAAGTCATCACATCAAGAACATCTATCCTCAAAGTACTAAGTCTAAGAATATTTAAGAACTAAAATAAAGAATAAAACGGTAGTCCATG
>NC_028637.1:68067842-68142171 GCF_001406875.1 Solanum pennellii | reverse complement strand
CTTTGTTCTTTCTATTTTTCCTTCTTCCAACTCTTTTTCTTTTTACCCTCATTATCAAATAATTAAGTATAAAAGATGATAAAAGTAACCCACTATTTATTTCAAGGTTATCTCCTTTAACCCCCAAGTAATTAAATTATTACCCTTACCCCACAAATTTCATAATTATAAGCATGAATAGTCCAAAACGCCCCTTAAAAACTCTCAGCAGAAATCCGACTCAGTCAAGGTTACGCCACTCGTGACGGCCCGTCGTACCTGCGATGGTCCGTCCTGCACGTCCGTCACAAAGTTCAGAGACTCAATTTCAGTAAAAGGTCTGTGACGGTCCGTCGTGGCTACGACGGTCCGTATTGCAGTTCCGTCGTGAAGTTCAGAGAGTTGATCCCAGTACCCATATTTTCAGAGTTTAAGTGTTTTGAAACGATGACCCCCCGACGGTCCGTCGTGACCATGACGGTCCGTCGACTGTTCCGTCGACTCAGCCTGTTTCTATCAAAATAATCTTGCTGCTCGAATCGACTAAACAGGTCGTTACACGTAGCCATCCAATAAGAAGGAATTGAAATGGCATTTTTATCTGGTAGCAAGTCAGTAGTAAAATCAATATCCCATATGGGAGGGATTTTAGGAATATCACTAGGAAAGACCTCCAAAAATTCCCTCAAAACGAGGACTAACTCAATAGGAGAAACTTCTTAGTCTAAATCTTTGACTCTTACAATATGGTTTAAACACCTTTTAGAAATCATCCTACAAGCCTTTAGACAAGAAATGATATGACCTCTAAGAATTGAATTTCTCCCCTTCCACTCTAAGACGGATTCATTAGGAAAGTTAAACTTGACAACTCTTGTCATACAATCAATGGAAGCAAAACAAACATACAACCTGTCCATTCCCAAAATTACATAGAAATCTACCATATCATGTTTTACCAATTAAACACGGGGAACTCTATTGGGCAACACTATAGGACAATTTCTATATACTCTTTTTGCAACCACAGACTCACCTACCGGGGTAGTCACCATAGAAGTTTCTTTTAAGATATCGGGAAAAATACCAAACTTGCTAGGTACCAAAGGGGTAACAAATGATAAGGTAGAACCTAGTTAAAGTAAAGAATATACATTTAAAGATATTACTTTTAACATGCCGTTCACCACATCGGGAGAATTCTCTTGTTCACCCCTAGAACGGAGATCATAAAAGTGATTGTTTCTTGGAGCATCAACATAAGAACCACTCACTTTCCCACTCCCCTTCTCTTGCCCCTTCACATTAGGGAAATCTTTAACCTTGTGACCACTTTTACCACATTCGAAGCAATTGTGAGTTCTAACTAGGCATTCACCCATGTGTTTCTTGCCACACTTCCCACATGTAGGCTTCTTGCTTTGTGAAATTATACCTCTTCCATTATAAGACTTAGGGTTAGACATCCTATCATCATGAGCTTTGGGAAATTTGGAAAAGACTTAATTGGAGAACCTCTTCATAAATCTAGGTATATCTTAAATTTTCAACCTTTCCTATGATGAACAACTTTCAAAAGACCTGGCCTTTCGATCCTCTCTATTTGATTGACCATGCTTTGCGGGTCCTGAAAGAGTCCATTTAATAATTTAATCAAAAAGAAATTTCGTCTCTTGAGACTCTTCCTTTTCTTTCTAGATAATTCCAGCTCTATGAGCCTCTATCTGACAGACTAGTTATTCTGGATTTTAATTCCCTCAACTAGTGATTAATCATAAAACGGATCTAAATAACGATGTGCCAAAGCTTTAGGTTTTAACATGTCTCCATTATCATCACTTTGAGAGGATGAAGCTTCTTCGAGGAGCTTCATTATTGGAGTTGGATACCATCCTTTAAACAAGACTTCTCTTGAAAGATACTTGATCCTATCAAATTCTGCAATA
This sequence comes from Solanum pennellii, assembly GCF_001406875.1. NCBI lineage: Eukaryota > Viridiplantae > Streptophyta > Magnoliopsida > Solanales > Solanaceae > Solanum > Solanum pennellii. Next base: position 68,140,246 of record NC_028637.1, on the reverse strand, counting down.
TAGAAAGTCCAACTGATAATATAAGAAATTCTTTTTTGAATAAAATATCTACACAGTTTTATGTTCTTTAGGAGAGAAGATATGTCTTGATCTAGCTGAAACTGACTGAATTTGTCAGCAATTTTTTTGGCAAAACTTATATATTTCCACCAAAACAGTTCCGCCATTCGTAAAACCATCTCGGGATTACTCTCTTGGTCACTTCTGGACTATATTTGACAAACCACGTGTGAGTAGTTGTCCAAAGGTAGAGGAAGTTGAACCAGGCTGATCTGTAGTCATGCCAATTGAATGTTTGAGGTCTGTGTTCTCTCGATAGATTAATAAGGGTCAACTCTTTACGAAAGAACCTATCAAGAAAGGCTCTCTTGAAGATCTTACAAGTCACTGGACCACCTCTTAGCACCCTATTATCCCTCCATTAAGTGTACTTAGTTTTTTCCACATCTTTGAATAGATAGACGACCAACTCAAACTTTGCACCCATCGTCACCCCATATCAAATAGGAAAATATAGACCTCATCCACAAAATCTTGAGGGTCTTTATCCGTTTTCGACCAAAAGAACATAGGGCAGTTCATCATAGTAAAGTCTCTCAAATGAGATGCCTTAGTGGTAGCATGATGAGGCACACGGGGTCCAACTTCCCGATTCACTTGAGTCAGCATGGCTTGGACTTAAGAAGTGACAGCATTAGCTTCTGAAGTCATGGCTTACGCCAAATTGAGAAAAGTTACCCTTTTCTCTCCATCAGTCATCGGTGGAGGAGCAACCGGAACTTGATCACCCATAGAAACTTTTTCAAGTGGAAGGACTTGATTGTGTTGTCGAGGAGCTTGGTTTTCATGGGACCACACATTTGAAATCCTCTTCCTCGGCACTTCTTGTGGCTTTTCATCGAGTATTCATAGCTATAACCACAATAAAAGGCTTAGGTTAAAATAAAACATAAAATAGACACTAGAGGCACGACATGTGATTACAAAAAGATGAGAATTTGATAAGCATCTCGTCAATAAGTGTGGCGCGTTTCACAATAAAGAATACGAATATACATATACATGGTTTAGACATCCTCTGAGAAAATTTCATAGGTTAAATTATGGAATATTTAAAACTTTTCATCTTCATCTACAAGTGAGGTTTACTTAGACCTCTCGCTTACACATAATATAATCATAGGGAGCATACATATACTCCTCACATAGGAAGTACCACATAGACTTATACTTTTATTTCACATACATAATACAAAAATATAATCTCATAAGATGTCTAGGCTAAGTCTCATATTAAACCATCTAGGTCTAGTGAAACATTGGGATTAGCCCATACTTCATTACAATAAAAGCCACATATACGCTTATATACAACAATAGTCTTCAAATGAAAGAGAATGAACAAAATTGTTTTTAAGATTAAACAACATCACATAGGAAGATGGTGGAATCCTCTTCAGAAAGTGAGGACCTACCGAGCCTGTAGAATGAGAATCCAAGTCTTTTTAATGGACCTCTAAAATCTCAACGGATAGAACCTACATAGTTGTATAATACACAGAAATATAGGTTAGTAACCACTTGTACTAAGTATGGAAACATGCATATAAAACATTTGAATGAATTCATCAGAGAGGATATTTACTTTAGAAAAAACTCTAAGTCATTTAAAAGTCTTTAATGCATATTCAAGAATCCATATAACCAATAATTACATATTCATTAGGACAAGATCATATATCACAAGACCAACATCATCAAGTATAATCAAGTCAACATGTGTTGTAGCATTCTTGAGTACATAACAAAACGATTCCAGCATCAGGTTAAAACAACAAACCTTGTATACAATTCCTAACGTTACACTACATATAATACCCTTACTCATAACCCATCAGCAAGTCTACATGTTCAATGATAAAGCAAAGCCCCATAAACTTACTCAACAAAGTAAACCAAACAAAGGATCACAAGCATATCTATCTTCATATAATTTAGCATAAAGAGTAGCCATCATCATATTTATTAATATAGATCATTAGCATGTTCATAAGTGAAACTTACATAATATAGGATCTTCAACATGTAATGTCAACATATGCATATTCATTTACTTTATACAACATAAGAACAACCTTCTAGGATTCCCTCAATGAGAACTAGTGCGATGTATAGGTAGAGTCCCATACCCATACCTAGACAAAGTCAAATTCCTTAAGTCACCCTAGTTAGTGTTCACTTCATTACATCATTTTACTTTCGGGAACACTTTCCTTAACTGACATAGAAAACAAGAGCAAAGTGTGGAATACGGTGCCACATTCATTGGGGAAATCAAGTCCACGAAATTAGAGGACGAGAGTTTGAATAAGCTCAAAAACAAGACTGTTTGGTAAGGCATGAAATTGGGTTCTTGAAATGGGAGGTGTGCTCAGCTTTAAGTGAAGAATATGTGTTCCCCGAGGGGATGAAGTTTTTTAGAATATGTTAGCATAATCCCATGGTTCACGGTATTCTATTCATTTGGGTGTGATCGACATGTACTGAGATTTGAAATGACATTATGGGTTGCTTGGAATGAAGAAAGACATAGTTGAGTTTGTGGCTAAGTGTCAAAACTTCCAGCAAGTTAAGTATGATCACCAAAGGCTTAAAGGTTTCTTCATCAAATTCTAATTTCGGAAAAGATGTGGAACAGGATAGCTACGGATTTAGTGGTTGGTCATCCCAAGACCTTGGGAAATTTCTACTCTATTTGGGTGGTAGTTTAAATGTTGACTAATTTAGACCACTTCATTCTTGTTAGAGTAGAGTATAATGCTTTGCAGTGGGCTAAGGTTTCTGTGAAAGAGATAGTGAGACTGTATGAGTTGCCCCTTTCTATCATCTGAAACCATGGCACGTAGTTCACATACAAGTTTTAAGGAAAATTCCTTGTGGTGTTGGGCACTAAACTCACTTTTATAACTTTCTTCCATCCACAAACATACGAATAATTAGAGAGAACTATTCAAAAATTAAAGGTCATGTTGAGGGCATGTGTGATTGACTTATGAGGTCACAAAGATAAGTTCCTACCTTTGTGTGAATTCTCCTATAATAACAGTTACCTCTCCAGCATTAACATGGTACATTTCAAGGAACTTTATGATAGCGATGTAGATCACTCATAGGGTGGTTTGAAACTAGAGATCTCATACCTTTGGAGGTTTATTTTTTGAAAGATGATCTAGATAAGGTAAGCAGCATCCAAGCTAAGGTTCTAGTATCTAAGAGTCGACCAAAAAACTTTGATCATCGCAAGGTAACAAACATGTCATGCCCCGAGTCTACACTGTGGGCAGAACTGATTCTCGAGAACCATTATTGCCCCAAGCGAACACTTGGCTTGTCTTATCACTTAGTAGAAAACTTAAACAAATTCAAACAATCACAAAAGATAATCTCATTCAAGAAACGTAGAACATCTTAAAAGAAACATTCAACTACCCTAAAAGGAAACTCAAGTCTCAACATAAAAAAACTAAAATAGCAGACTAAAAAACTGTCTGAATCCTCTAGATAGTAAGAGGGATGTCAACAAACGACCCCCGATCTTATTAATAACTGAAATAGCTAAAATAAATAAAGTAAAAGATAACTAAAGGGATCCTACAAAAATCAAAGAGGTGCATTAGCTAATGTTGAGTGGTTAACTGGATAATGGAGGTGCTGGATGTTGATCCTGATTACATCTATCTCAATCATTAAATCATTCCGGACAAATGATATTAGTACACTGAATGTACGAGCAAGAGAGGAGTTAAAAGATGGTCGGTGTTCTTTTTCTTGCTCTTTGAATAAACAAAGATGTCAGCAATCAAGTTGTTAACAAAATGATCTAGGAATGGTTTGAACACACCATTCATCAAGCTCATGAAGGTTGTGGGGGCATTAGTCAACTGAAACAACATCACTAAGAACTCATAATGTCTATAGTGGGTCATGAATGACATTTCAGGTATATCCTCAGACCTAAGATTTAATTAATGGTAACAAAACAATAGGTCAATGTTAAAGAAAACGGATGCACCCTACAAGTTGCCAAAGACATCATCTATCCAATGCAACAAATACTTTTTAATAAAGGCGACCCTATTCAACTGCTGGTAGTCTATTCATATCCTCACACTACAATCCTTATTCTTAACAAGATAGAGAGGAGTACCCCATAGGGAAGAACTACGACAGATGAAACCTTTATCAAGAAGCTGATGGATTTGAGCTTTAAGATCTTTTCATTCTGGTGAAGCAATATGATAAGAAGGAATTGAGATGGGGGCAAGTGTCAGGTTGAAAGTCAATTTAGAAACCTTTATCCCTATTCGGAAGCATTCCAGGAAAATTCATAGAGAACACTTCTTTAAATTCTAACACTACAAAAATAGACTCCACAGAGAAAGACTCACCATCAACATGCCAAATGATATAAATATGCAAAACACTCATGCCCACAAGTTCCCTAGCCCTATCAAATGATATGAACTTACTTGGCTTAGGATTGTACACCCCTTCCCACTCTAACCTTTTGCAACCCAGGATCTCTTGAGCCAGAAATTTAGCATTAGATTTACGCACAACTTAATTAAGGTCAACCAATTCAAGCCTAAGATTCTATCAAAGTCAATCATATCCTAAATAACAAAGTCACCCCAAGTATGAAAAGCCATAATAAAACAGGACAAGCACGATACACGTTGTTGACTATGATAGACTCTCAAACTAGGTTAGAAATTTGGATGAAGACATCAAGCAGATCACATAATGCATCAAATCCCAAGGAAAACTTAACAAACACAAATGAATAAGAAGAACTAGGATCAAACAAAAAAGTATCCATAAAGTCATAGACAAGAATAATACTTGTGTTCACTACATCAGACACCTCAAACCTAGTTCTTGCCAAAAAAGGCATATAAAATTGAACCCTGTAAACTTGACGGACAATCTCCTTGCCTGACAGCACTACTTTTCTACCTCCATAACATTTTCCCCTGCCTCCATGACACTGCTAATTTCCTTCACTCTCACCTTGTGGACATCCTCTTAAATTACTACCGCTACCCGATGGTACAACTATTCTGGTCTATTATTCCATGCGATCAGACATACGTAGATGGACAAAATCTCTCCTCAGATGCCCTAGTTTTACATAATTCTAACAATCGCGATCAAAATATTGCATGATGCCTAATGTAGGTGTGGATCCCTGACTATGCAAAAGGTAATTCTACTATGGAGTTCCCGAATAGCCACATGTAGAAGCGGGCAGGCTGACTAAATTTGTAGAACTATAATCGTTGGCCTACCTGAACCTCTGGAGTAGTAGTAAACATGAAAGTTATATGTGCTCTTGGGCATCATATCTGAAGTGTAGGCCTGCCCATCACGTCGAACTCCTTCCACTTTATTTACAAAGTCATTCACCTTATTCAAATTTTACATATAGAGGTCATGTGAATAGAAAATACCTGGAACTTCGGGTTATATTTTAGACCAATATACAAATCCTATCCTCCTTTGTAGACACCTATTGGGTAGCATATTTTGACAAGGAATGTAACATTGCCTAACTTGTGTCCGGACTATCCACAAGTCCAACATTTGTCTTCGTCAGAAGTTTTCTTACTTCTCATTCCTTTAGAATATCTTTTTTCTTTTGAGGATCTTTTCTTAGGTGTCTATTTTTCATATCGTTCTTTCTTTGAAACCCTATTCTGCGAGCAAGAATGTTGTATGACTGAAGGGCAAACTCAGCCAAAGCCGCCATCTCCAATATACTAGCCGGTGCAAAGTTATTTGTAGCTTCTTTCAGTTCTTCATATGGAAGAAACCGGGTACTAGTTGGATGGGGAAACGATCCTTGAGCAGGAACAGTCTCTACACGCTTTGGTTTTTCAGCTTCTTTGTGGGAGCCTTTCTTCTATTCATGATTAGATCCACATAAACAAATAAAGAGTGTTGATATGATAGTGATTATTAAGATGCCAGCAACAATCCCAACAATAAGAATTAAACTCGGATGTCTCCCTTTGTGTGAAGATACTGTTACTGCAGGAGCTGAAGGCAGATTCGGAGCTGCTTCAACTGGTGACATAGCAGAACGAGGAGCTTGTAATGAAACTGGTGGCTTAAACAAGGTAATGTTCAGCATTTGGTATCAACACACTAGTGTTGGGTCTAGTTGGATCTTATGCATTGATAATGAAGCGTTTACAGCTGAAACTTCATCATATTATAAGCGAACTCCCTTGTATGGTGTGATATCCATGTATATATTTATCTTTGAAAGATCCACCATATAAAAGTTAATCAGCTCAACTTGAGACACCTTTAAACCTAGTTGTGAAGGAAATTCATTTAGAAAAAGTTTCCAATTAGGATTTGATGAGACATTCAAGAGAAGAAGGTCGATCTTTAACGGGTAAACCCACTCGCAGTCCAGGCTTCTTCGTTTGAGCACCATATCTTGTCCACAACAGTCTGTGGAAGTGTGAGGAGAAAATTGTGGCTGAGCCAAACCAGAGGGTAGAGTACTAGGACTGAATTGCGGGGGTGCAAGGCCAGCACTAGGAGGCACCAATCCATTTTTCTTCATTGATGGCTTCGATAAGATGGAATTGGAAGGAGCGCGCGCAGTAGTTACTAAAGGACCGTAATCATGAGGCTGAGATGGAGCTAGCCCATGCCATGGCGCACCAAGAGGAGAATGTTTCCTATGCTGTCTATGAAAACAAGGTATATTCGCTGGCATGGGAAGATCAGGTATGCTAGGTGCTTCAACATGTTTATTGACTGGAGTAACAGGTTGTTGCTCAAATGGCTCATCAGGCAACTCAGCATTAGTGATGCACAAGAAAAAAAATAAAATGGTTAAATTCTTCAGCTTCAAAGACTGGCCCCTTTTTGATAACCTAGCACAACACGGGAAGAACAGTAGCTTTGACAAGTCCAACATCACTAGACGCCAATGAAAACAAACACCGTTCGGATCTGAAGAAATTGAACAAACTAACAGCTAGATCGAAAAGTACCAGTACAAACAACACTACAAGCAAAAACAACTTGCATCAGCTATCAAATGAGGACCTAAAACCCCAAAAACTTTTATCCCAGACCTTCTTTCCTGATATCCAGTTCGATGAGCATAATATGCATCCTCAGAGTGTTGAAAATTGTACAAGTATAACAGAATAGAATATAGATGGTATGGCTGATAGTATAATCTATAATAAACTCCAAGAGATGGGCATGAATATCACAGCCTATAAATGGAAGAGTGCCACCGATAAGCAAGCAGCTAATAGGATAGTTGCAGGATATACAAGTACTCTAAAAAATTGGTGGGACAATTATCTCACAGAACAAAATAAATATGAGACAGACCCTGCACTGTGGATCTACCAATGCTTTGGAGAATCTATTGGTTTCTTTCATCCTCTGTAGAGATCTAACTGTTCAATTTTTTTTGTATGGCCGTTCTCTAGTAGTTGGATGAGAGCTTCTATATATGTATTGGGTTGGTATTTGAGGACAGAGGTTCAGTTGAAGTGGGATAAACGTTTTTGGAGTGAGGAAGTCTATCTTTAATAGCTCCGACATTATCACCATGACAGATCTTAATCCTTTTAAGTTGCTCACTAATTCTTTCTAGCATTTCTGGAGAGTTGTTGAAGTCATTAGCTGGTTTAGGGAAATCTTCTAGGGAAAATTTATGGATTTTTAAAATAGGATTAGTCTCTAAGTTGAAATCTTATTTGGAAGAACTGGGTTTGTTACCAATCTGGCTGGTACCACTGTAATTATACTTTTAGTCCTCAATTTGTTTGGAAACAACATGAAGAACCTGGTTAGTATAATTATTTTGTTCAAAGACTTTGTTTATTTCTTCAATAGTCACAAAGTTGTTTTCTTTATGTTCTGAGGGTTTTTTGAAAGGTGCATCTTTCAAAACATCTTTTCTATAAGGGATGTTTATACCTTTAAGAAGAGGGGAAACACATTTGACAACCTTGTCTTTGGTATGCCATCTGTTAACTAAAACCTGAAGCGATGAATTGGATTCACCGATTTGGCCAGTAGATTCAAACCATTTGAAGAATTCAATTTCTATTTTGAATCTCTTCATATGCTTAAACCATTTGTCTTTGAACAAGAATCTCTGATCCCTTGTGCATGCATCAACATACCAAGAATTATTTAAAGCATGGTTAGGGCATATCCACCACTTATTAATCTTTTTTGTGTCAGGAGTAAATTGTCAACTGACTTAATAACTCTTATACAATCCTTTTTCTTATAAGAAAGAAGCTTTCATTTCACTAGGAGTAGGACTTCCAGCAAAATAAGAATCATAATAAACCTTGGGTATTGTCTGGGTGAAATCTACCCCGCGGAATTTACCCTGTTTTTCTGAAACCTTAATGGTTTCATATAAATCTTCTCCTCCCTCGAAGACAATCAACTAGAGTAAGGACCAAAAGAGAACATAGACGAGGTACCATCTGATTCAAAGGTTGTAGATGACTATCTTAAGTTAGGTCGAGCACCTGAATTTATAGTAGTAGTATCCTGGTACTCTGTTACTCGCTGAACCATTTTGAGCGATTGAACCACTTCTCCCATTGTAGGCCTTTGGCTAGCTTCCGGAGCAACACAAGCCGCTGCAATTGTGCGAACCCCCACAAAATCCTCCTTTGGGTACTTCCCCTCAAGTCTTGGATGAGCAACTTCTTCCAAACGATCCTTGTCTCTAAGTATTGGTCTCGCCCAAGTGACAAGATTCTCCTGCCTCTCGGGTCCTTGAAGTAGAAGGTCTAGCCATAGAATTCTTCTACTAGAAGAATCATGGCCGAAAGAATTGGATCTAAGAAACTTAAGGTTAACAGATCCATCAGTAAATTGAAGAATACTTTCTAGGGAAGACGTAGAAGGCTGACCAGGAAGGGGTTCGGTGATAGATTCAAATTTCAAACTTTCATCGGAAAGAACATCATTCCACTTTAACATTCTGGGCACAAAAGTAGTGCTATGCTCTTGGTTAGATTCCACAAGCATAGTAACGCCTTTGGGACTAGAGTTAATTGCCTTTGGGGCAATAGTGGTTTTCATTAGCTTGTAATATACCCGATATATTATAGCTAAATCTCTGGTTCCTAATTTGCTATTCATATTCTTGGTTTTGAGATTAAGTGACAAGGTATCAATAATATTAGGGTCTTCTATCTCTACAGAGAAATTAGGATAACAATTGAAGTAAACCGGCCCCTATGCAAGATTACTTCTAAGATTCCTAACAACGAATCATCAACATTGACAAGTCTAGCATCTCTTAACATTAAACAAATAGGAATATTTAAGCCTTTACGGAAAAGGGGTTTAACAGCTACCTGAACAAGACCAATATGAAGAAATTTAAATTCTTTTCTATGCCTGTCTATGTTAGCAGCAATCAACAATTTAATAGTCTCTAAAGAGTTATTAATTACAGAGGTAGATTTGCAAGTTTTTATAGTAAAACTTTTAAACAAATTAAAATTACCTATTTGATAAATCTTATTAATCTGTTCTTTAGGAATGGACCAATTTTGCAAACGCATATCTTCCTTTGATATAGATCTATTAACATAGTTAACAATATTGTTGCTATTCATGAGAACAAGCAGTTGTCTTTAGGCATGAAAGAACGCCAAGGATAAGCTAAGTAATATATCGGGTATATTACAAGCTAATGAAAACCACTATTGCCCCAAAGGCAATTAACTCTAGTCCCAAAGGTGTTACTATGCTTATGGAATCAAACCATGAGCATAGCACTACTTTTGTGCTCAGAATGTTGAAGTGGAATGATATTCTTTCCGATGAAAGTTGGAAATTTGAATCTATCACCGAACCCCTTCCTGTTCAGCCTTCTAGGTCCTCCCTAGAAAGTATTCTTCAATTTACTGATGGATCTGTTAACCTTAAGTTTCTTAGATCCAATTCTTTCGGCCATGACTCTTCTAATAGAAGAATTTCTATGGCTAGACCTTCTACTTCAAGGATCCGAGAGAGAGGAGATGATTTGTATGAAACCATTGACGTTTCAGAACAACAAGGTAAATTCTGCAGGGTAGATTTCACCCAAACCATCCCCAAGGTTTATTATGATTCTTATTTTGATGGAAGTCTATTCCTAGTGAAATTAAAGCTCCTTCTCATAAGAAAAAGGATTCTATAGGAGTTATTAAGTCAGTCGACAAATTTACTCCTGACACAAAAAAGATTAATGAGTGGTGGATGAGCCCTAAGCATGCTTTAAAGAAAGCTTTGTATGTTGATACATACACAAGGGATCAGAGAGTCTTGTTCAAAGACAAATGGTTTAAGGATATGAAGAGATTCAAAACAGAAATTGAATTCTTCAAATGGTTCGAATCCACAGGCCAAATCGGTGAATCCAATTCATCGCTTCAGGTTTTAGTTAACATATGGCATACCAAACACAAGGTTGTCGAAAGTGTTACTCCTCCTCTTGAAGTTATAAACATCCCTTATAGAAAAGACGTTTTGAAAGCAGCTTCAAAAAACCCTCAGAACATAAAGAAAACAACTTTGTGACTATTGAAGAAATAAACAAAGTCGTTGAACAAAATAATTATACTAACCAGGTTCTTCATGTTGTTTCCAAACAAATTGAGGACTCAAAGTATAATTACAGTGGTACCAGCAAGATTTGTAACAAACCCAGTTCTTCCAAATCAGGTTTCAACTTAGAGACTAATCCTATCTTCGAAATCCATAAATTTTCCCCAGAAGATTTCCCTAGAAAGAATTAGTGAGAAACTTAAAAGGATTAAGATCTCTCAATGTGATAAGGTCGGAGCTATTAAAGATAGACTTCCTCACTCCAAAAACATTTATCCCAGACCTTCTTTTCCTTATATCCAGTTCGAAGAGAACAATATGCATCTTCGGAGAGTTGCAGATGGTACAGGTATAACAGAATGGAATATAAATGGTATGGAAGATAGTCAAATCTATAATAAACTCCAAGATATGGGCATGAATATCACAGTCTATTAATGGAAGAGTGCCACCGATAAGCAAGCAACTAATAGGATAGTTGCAGGATTTACAGATACTCTAAGAAATTGGTGGGACAATTATCTCACAAAACAAAATAAAAATGAGATCCTTGATGCTGTTGCAAGCAAGAATGTTGTTAAGACTGAAGGAGGTCAAACTACTACTTCTTTAGAGGTAGTTGAGGATGCAACAACAACTCTACTTTACAGCATTGTTAAACATTTCGCGGGAGAACCACGATTATTTCAAGATAGAAGTTTGGAAATATTAAACAATCTTTACTGCAAGAAGTTAACAGATTTCAGATGGTATAAAGATATGTTTATTACAAAGTTCATGCTAAGAGATGACTACAACAATGATTATTGAAAAGAGAGATTCCTTAGTGGATTACCTGCCCATTTTACAGAAAAGGTTCGATCAAAAATAAAAGATCGATGTGAAGGTAAAATTCCATATTCAGAAATGACTTATGGAGATCTTACCAGTTTAATTCATTTCATAGCAATGGAGCTATGTACTGATTTAAAGATAAAGGAACAACTTAAGAAAGATCAAAAATTTTAAAGTAATGAACTTGGTAGTTTCTGTCAAGACTTTGGTTTCCCAAGTCTAAAACCCCCTTCTGCAAAAAGGTTTCAAAGAAAGAACGATCTGAAAAATGGACACCTAAGAGAAGATCCTCAAAAGAAAAAAGATATTCTAAAGGAAACAGAAATAAGAAAAATTCTAACGAAGACAAATGTTGGACTTGTGGAATGTCCGGACACATGTCTCTTGATTGTCCTAGAAACATGAGAGAATAAAGAAGAAAATCAATCTCCTTGAAGTAGATGAAGAAACCAAAGAAAAGTTTCTATCTATATTAAACGAAGAAGAATGAGATTCGTCTTCCTCTTCAGAAGAAGAAGAAACTGAAGACGCGGAGTTCCTCAATGTAGCTCAAGATAGTGGACATGAATGTAATTATTAAGGAGCATTTTGTCATTGTGATAGCCAATCTGTCAGAGTCCTCTCTGAAGACTCTGCAGCAATCTTATTTGCAACTATTGAACATATCAAAGATGATGATGCCCGAAGAAGCTATCTTCTACAACTTAAAAAGCTTGTCACTAAACAGAAAGAAAAGGAAGTTACAAGAAATGTAATTCCTTTCAGCATGAAACAAATCATGCAAAAATATACGGATAAGAAGAAAGAACCTTCTATCAATGATCTTCGAGCAGAAGTTAACTCCCTCAAAGAAGAAGTTAGAGGAGTTAATTCAAGACTTAACAAAATTGAAATTGATGCTTTAGCAAAACAATTTCTTAAGGACGCTGAAGTATCTCTTAAAGGAAAAGAGATTGCTAATTCTGATAACGAAGCTGAAGAAAACAACTCTTCCAATCAATCAGCCCCTTCATCACCTAAAGGTATTGAAGATGCAGGTATTAGTATGATCACTAAGGTGAGACCACAGAGTTCTCACATTATGATTAAGTTAGTAGTTAATTCTAATTTTGTACATAATAAAATTGCTTTGTTAGATAGTGGTGCAGATCGTAATTGCATTGTTGAAGGTCTAATCCCAACCAAGTACCTCCAAAAGGGAACTACCAAGTTATACATCGCAACAGGTGAGCGTATATGTATAAATTATAAACTATCAAATGCTCATATATGCAATGACGGTATTTGCCTTGCTAATGATTTTTTTATAACTAAAAACATTAATGAGGAAATTGTTTTGGGTATACCTTCTATTACCCAAATCAAACCTTATATTTCAGATTTTGAATCAATCAAAACAAAAATTTTAGGAAAAGAAATTTCCTTTCCTTTTATCAAGACACTTTCTCTTGAAGAAAGTAATGCATACACAAACTGCATTTAAAATCAAGCAGATTTGTTTTTTAAAAGAGGATATTAAAATTAAGAAAATTGAGCAAATTTTAAAAACCCCGAGAATGGTTTCTAAAATTACCAATCTTCAAAAGAATTTTGTAAGTGAAATTTGCTCAGAATTTCCAAACGCATTTTGGGATTGAAAATCTCATATTATTGATTTACCATATATTGATGATTTAATGAAAAGGCCATCTCTACAAAAGCTAGTCCTATTCAGATGAACCACGATTTAATGGAAACCTGTAAAAAGGAAATTCATACTCTTTTGAATAATAAAATTATTCGTCCCTCAAAATCACATTGGAGTTGTTCAACATTTTATGTTAACAATGCAGCTGAATAGGAACGAGGTTCCCTAGACTTGTTATTAATTACAAACCCTTAAACTCGGTTTTAAAGTGGATTCATTATCCGATCCCTAACAAAAGGGATCTTTTAAAACCAACTTTTAAAGCTAATGTTTATAGTAAATTTGATTTAAAATCAGGATTTTGGCAAATTCAAATTGCTGAACAAGATAAATATAAAACAGCTTTCAATGTCCCGTTTGGACAATATGATTGGAATGTCATGCCTTTTGGGCTCAAAAATGCCCCATCGGAATTTCAAAATATTATGAATTCTATATTCAACCATATTAGTCATATTTCTATTGTTTATATTGATGATGTATTAATCTTTTCCGAGGACATTGATTCTCATTTCAAACATTTAAATGTTTTCTTTAAAATTGTTAAACACAATGGTTTAGTCATTAGTGCTAACAAGATTAAATTATTTCAAACAAAAATCAGATTTTTAGGACATGATCTTTATCAAGGTACCTATAAATCTATTTGCAGATCAATTAAGTTTCTGATATATTTCTCAATGTCATTTTAGATAAAAATCAGTTGCAAAGATTTTTAGGGAGTCTCAACTATGTAGCTGATTTTATTCCCAAAGATAGGCACATTTGCAAACCTCTCTTTGATAGGTTAAAGAAGAATCCTTCACCCTGGAGTGATGAACAAACCAATGCAGTTATTCTTCTAAAGAATATGGTTAAAGATCTTCCATGCCTTGGTATTTCTAACCCTGACTATTTCATGATGTTGAGACTGATGCTTCTGATAGTGGATACGGTGGTATTCTTAAACAAAGAAAAGACCCCAATTCTTTAGAGCAATTAGTCTGTTATACTTCTGGAATCTGGAATTCTGCTCAAAGAAATTACAGCACGATCAAAAAGGAAATCCTTGCTATTGTTCTTTGTATAACTAAGTTTCAAGATGTCTTGATCAATAAAGAATTCTTGCTTTGAGTAGATTGTAGATCTGCTAAAGAAATCCTCCAAAAGGATGTTAAGAATATTGTTTCTAAACAGATTTTTGTCAGATGGCAGGCCTTATTAGCCTGTTTTGATTTCCAAATCGAATTTATTAAAGGTGAAAAAAATTCTTTACCAGATTTTCTAACGCGAGAAATCTTGCAGGGAAAATCATCATGAGGCCCTCTTCAAGAGCCATAACAGGGAGCCCCTTTAAGAATAAGGGAAAAGTCCTGAAGGAAAACCTTCAGTAAAACCATTTGCAATCAGGCCATCATCGAGTGAACAAAAAAAATACTCAGCTTTGGCAAACTTACCACCTATAAACCCAGCCTTTTCAATAACTCCTTTTCCTCCTTTGCCTCCGAGCTCTAATAAACCTTTTAAACTGATTGTCGAACCCTGTTCGCACTAACCATCAGGAGTACCCAGATACTCCTCTTCCAAACCAAAGACTCTTACACCATGAAAGTTCCAGAGAGCTTCAAAGAGGCGGTTGCATCGACTACTGCTTCAACTACAGATAAAACTCCAAAGGTAAGAGAAACCTTTGAAATCATCTCTTTGCAGGTCTCTACAATATTAGCCCTTGACAAAGAATATGAGAATTTTGAGGTAAAGCATCTTGTCAAACATCTATTTTCTAATAGAATTATGTGGATACAGATAGTCCACTAAAAACAAGAAAATACTTTGAGTTTATTCTTGTGGATACCGGTTCAATTGAAGTTGAACACAAACTAAGTGATAACTCTGATCCTAATAGTATCGCTTACTCTAAAATGACTATCAAGAAAATTTTATCTCCTTTTGAGTGGCAGGTAGATCACTTGCACATCCCTATTAATCTATCGAGAGAACACAGACCTCAGACATTCAATTGGCATGACTACAGATCAGCCTGGTTCAACTTCCTCTACCTTAGGCCAACTACTCACACGTGGTTTGTCAAATTTAGTCCAGAAGTGACCAAGAGAGTCATCCCGAGATGGTTTTACGAATGGTGGAACTGTTTTGGCGGAAATATACAAGTTTTGCCAAAAAACTTTGCTGACAAATTCAGTCAGTTTCAGCTAGATCAAGACATATCTTCTCTCTCAGAGAACATATAATTGTGTAAATATTTTATTCAAAAAAGAATTTCTTATATTATCAGTTGGACTTTCTGTGTTGCAGAATTTTACAGGATCAAGTATCTGTCAAGAGAAGTCTTGATTAAAGGATAGTCTATCCAGCTCAAAAAGAAGCTGCAATCGTTAACCAATCGTTCTCTAGAGGATCTCCCCAGAAGTCTTTATCTAAGAATGAACTAAAGATAAAACTACAAAAGGCCTTGTCAGACTTACAGTCTGAAGATATTGAACAACCTATAATGAAGCTCCTTGAAGAAGCTTCGTCCTCTCAAAGTGGAGATAATGGAGACATGTTAAAACCTAAAGTTTTGGCACAGTCTTATTTAGATCCTTTTTATGATTAATCACTAGTTGAGGGTATTAAAATCCAGAATAACTAGTTTTTCAGATAGAGGCTCATGGAGCTGGAATTATCTAGAAAGAAAAGGAAGAGTCTCAAAGAGACGGAATTTATTTTTGATTAAATTATTAAATGGACTCTTTCAGGACCAGCAAAGGATGGTCAATCAAAGCATTATCAACAATTATGGCCGACAAAGTGGCAGACATAACTTTATCAAAAGATAAAGATGAAGGTGCTTTTAGAAAGAAAACAATATACTTTGCTTTATCAAAAGCAACGGACGGAAATCAACAGCCAATCAGAAGAAGATCTTTTAGATTTCCCTTATCTTTTCAAGTATATATAAGACTTTGTATTTTCACATTAAGAGCATCAGAAATTTTACGAATACAAAATTTTCTTGAATACTCTCCCTCTCTGTAAAAATTATGCAATATATCTTGGAATAAAGCTTTACTTCTGTAAGTTCCTTTGATTTTCTTCTAATTACCTTTTCTACTTTCCGCAAACAGATCCGAAATGGTATCAGAGCTATGTTAATGGCGTTAGTTGTTAGCATGAGTAGCTAAATCTTTAGGTTGTCTAGGCTGTTATAAATCATGTGATTATTAAGATAATAAAATAATCTTAACTTAGTAATTATCCAGCTTATGATTTATTATATTTGATTCTTATAGTAATCTTAAGAATTTATCTCGGTTATTATCTTGTATAATATATTAGTTAACTTCGATTAAAGCAAGTTAAAGGCCATGGCTTCCTTGTATCATGTTGAGGTTTTGTGTCTGCATAAGTCTGAGTATGCCGATTAATCTCCGGCTTAAGGACTTGGTTAGCCTGAAACTAAATCATTTTAAGTCCAGTAAGACCCATGGGGGCAGGCAATCGATCTTTTGGTAATCCGTCCTACAATATGACTTACCAAAGATTTGTAATATCCAACATGCGTGATATAAGTTGAGTAACTTCCAAGGCCAATTTAATTGCTAAATCATTGTTAACCGTTATATTCTCTAGATAATCACTACTTTAATTTCTTTAGATTTACGAGAATCATAGTTAATTTTTCATTAGTTTGATAATCTTTGTTAAAATTATCCTTATTGCTTAGCTTACCCTTGACGTTCTTTAATTCCTAAAGACAACTGCTTGTTCTCATGAATAGCAACAATATTGGTAACTCTGTTAATTGTTCTATATCTAAACAAGATATGCGTTTGCAAAATTGCTTCATTCCTAAAGAACAGATTAATAAGATTTATCAAATAGGTAATTTTAATTTGTTTAAAAGTTTTAATATAAAAACATGTGAATCTACCTCTGCAATAAATAACTGTTTGGAGACTATTAAATTGTTGATTGCTGCTGACATAGACATGTATAGAAAAGAATCCGAAATGGTATCTAAACACGGGGAACTCTATTGGACAACATTATAGGACAGTTTCTATATACTTTTTTTGCAACCACTGACTCACCTACCGGGGTAGTCACCATAAAAGGTTCTTTTAAGATATCGGGAAAAATACAAAACTTTCTAGGTACCAAAGGGGTAACAAATGATAAGGTAGAACCTAGTTAAAGTACATAATATACATTTAAAGATTTGACTTTTAACATACCGTTCACCACATCGGGAGAATTATCTTGTTCACCCCTAGAACGGAGATCATTAAAGTGATTGTTTCTTGGAGCATCAACATAATAACCACTCCCTTTCCCACTCCCTTTCTCTTGCCCCTTCACATTAGGGAAATATTTAACCTTGTGATCATTTTTACCACATTCGAAGCAATTGTGCATTCTAACTAGGCATTCACCCATGTGTTTCTTGCCACACTTCCCACATGTAGACTTCTTGCTTTGTGAAATTGTACCTCTTCCATTTTAAGACTTAGGGTTAGACATCCTATCATCACGAGCTTTGGGAAATTTGGAAAAGACTTAACTGGAGAACCTCTTCATAAATCTAGGCATATCTTAAATTTCAAACCTTTCCTTTGATGAACAACTTTCAAAAGACCTAGCTTTTCGATCCTCTCTATTCTTCCTCCATAGTCTACTTTCTTCCACTTGTTATGAATGAACCATTAGATGTGAAATATTAATATTTTCATGAATCATAGCCGAAGGACATTCGTCCACTAAGTCATCGGACACTCCCGTTTGAAAATGACTCATCTCATCCCTTGGGTTAGACACCAAGGATGGAACATACATAGAAAATTTTGTAAAATTTAAGGATTAGTCAAGTACACTCATACCTCCTTGACGAAAGTTGAAGAATTCTTCCACCTTAGCTTCCCTCAACTCTTAACGAAAGAACCTATCAAGAAAGGCTCTCTTGAAGATCTTCCAAGTCACCGGACCACCTCTTAGCACCATATTATCCCTCCATTCAGTGTACCTAGTTTTTTCCACATCTTTGAATAGATAGACGACCAACTCAGACTTTGCACCCACAGTCACCCCATATCATATAGGAACTTATAAACCTCATCCACAACATCTTCAGGGTCTTCATCCGTTTTCTACCAAAAGAACATACGACAGTTCATCATAGTAAAGTCTCTCAAATGAGATGCCAAAGTGGTAGCATGATGAGGAACACGGGGTCCAACTTCCCGATTCATTTGAGTCATCATGGCTTGGACTTGAGAAGTGACAACATTAGCTTGTGAAGTCATGGCTTACGCCAATTTGAGAAAAGTTACCCTTATCTCTCCATTGGTCATCGGTGGAGGAGCAACCGGAACTTGATCACCCATAGAAACTTGTTCAAGTGGAGGGACTTGATTGTGTTGCCGAGGAGCTTGGTTTCATGAGACCACACATTTGAAATCCCCTTCCTCGGCACTTCTTGTGGCTTTTCATCGAGTATTCTTAGCTATAACCACAATAAAAGGCTTAGGTTAAAATAAAACATAAAATAGACACTAGAGGCACGACATAGGATTACAAAAACATGAGAATTTGATAAGCATCTCGTCAATAAGTGTGGCGTGCTTCACAATAAAGAATAAGAATATACATATACATGGTTTAGTCATCCTCAGAGAAATTTTTGACTATCCATTAATTATAACATATCATAGGTTAAATTATGGAATATTTAAAACTTTTCATCTTCATCTACAAGTGAGGTTTACTTAGACCTCTCGCTTACACATAATATAATCATAGGGATCTTACATATACTCATCACATAGGAAGTACCACATAGACTTATACTTTTATTTCACATACATAATATAGAAATATAATCTCATAAGATGTCTAGGATAAGTCTCATATTAAACCATCCAGGTCTACTGAAACATTGGGATTATCCCATACTTCATTACAATAAAAGCCACATATAGGCTTATATACAACAATAGTCTTCAAATGAAAGAGAATGAACAAAATTGTTTTTTAGATTAAACAACATCAAATAGGTAGATGGTGGCATCCTCCTCAGAAAGTGAGGACCTACCGAACCTGGAGAATGAGAATCCAAGTCTTTTTAATGGACCTCTAAAATCTCAACGGATAGAACCTACATAGTTGTATAAAACATAGAAATATAGGTTAGTAACCACTTGTACTATGTATGGAAACATGCATATAAAACATTTGAATGAATTCATCAGAGAGGATATTTACTTTAGAAAAAATTCTAAGTCATTTAAAAGTCTTTAATGCACATTCAAGAATCCATGTAATTAATAATTATATATTCATTAGGACAAGATCATATATCACAAGACCAACATCATCAACTATAATCAAGTCAACATGTGTTGTAGCATTCTTGAGTACATAACCAAACGATTCCAACATCAGGTTAAAACAACAAACCTTGTATACAATTCCTAATGTTACACTACATATAATACCTTTACTCATAACGCATCAGCAAGTCTACATGTTCAATGATAAATCAAAGCCCCATAAACTTACTCAACCAAGTAAACCAAACAAAGGATCACAAGCAATATCTATCTTCACATAATTTAGTATCAAGAGTAGACATCATCATATTTATTAATATACATCATTAGCATGTTCATAAGTGAAACTTACATAATATAGAATCTTCAACATGTAATTTCAATATATGCATATTGATTTACTTTATACAACATAAGAACAACCTTCTAGGACTTTCCTCAAGGCGAACTAGTGCAATGTATAGGTAGAGTCCCATACCCATACCTTGACTAAGTCAAACCCCTTAAGTCACCCTAGTTAGTGTTCACCTCATTACTTCATTTTACTTTCGTGAACACTTTCCTTAACTGACATAGAGAACAAGAGCTAAGTGTGGAATCCGGTGTCATGAAACCCTATACTGAAAGATGGTGGACTACTTAACAAGGTAGTAGCAAAAAATGAACATAGCATTCAAGGTGGATCCACTAGCTAGTATTCCTATGGGGGGACATAGTTTAAGAACTAGGAGATATGCTTGGGGCCCTCTTTATGCACATTGCATTATAGTCTCCAATCTCATGAGTACAATAGTGAACCTACCTTCGCTACTTGGGAATGTACACTCCTCGCTTCTAGTTCACTGGTGCTAAGCTTCATTCCCTTTCTGAATTATCTTTAACCCTTTATTATTCATCATAGCTTAATTTAGGCCATAAAAGACTAACCTCCTTTATATCATAGTCATTAATAATTGAAATTTCATACGAACATCATTTTAATACAACCCTCAGATGTGAGATCAACTTATCATCATCATCATGTCATAATAAGTCACATAGACAATTCATAACCACACTTATATCATCATCTCTTAAGCATAATCTCACTATCACGTACTCATGACATTTAAATTTGATCTTTATACCAACACTTACCTAATCTAATCATAAGGCATGCTTCAATTGAACTTCATCACCATGTAAAAGCCATCACAATCGAAATAAAGGTTCAAGATCACAAAGTCTTACCAAATCCTCCTTCAAAAGCCATCATCATTGATCTTACCCTTAACTAAACCAATTTCATCCACCAATAACTGTGATAACATCATTCGATTATAATTAAACAATAACTAAGTCAATTGTATCAATACTAATCAATTCTACATGAATTCGTCACCTAAGGTTAGCTAATATGGGTCAATCCATGATCTATTTCACGTACTAGGCTAAATCATCAAAAAAATAGCATAATTTAACAATAATACATCATAATATAAAATTCCTTTTAGAAATAAACCCATATGAAATAATCTTTTTGAAAACCAATTTCGAAAGAACCCTTTGGGGAAAGGAATCCCAAAGGTGAAAGGTTACGATACCATTATATTGTTTGAATATTGATGGATAAAAGTGATCTTCTTGAAGCCCAAGAACCCTTAGAACTTGCCCTTCAATGGAGTGTTCTTTGGGAGAGAGAGCAGGTGGAGTAATTTGGGTTTATAAATTATGAAGTGTTAAGTTGGGTTTAGGCTTAGGGTAGGTTAAATAGTCACTACACTAACTTAATTGACCACCCCTAATTCTGAACCTAATAAATAAATTATTAAAGGAAGTCACTTATGCCTTGACAGAAAAATTACAAGCCTTACCTATGAGACCTCGACCTACAATAGGTTAATCGAGGGCCTTGCCACCCACTGTTATGCACAACCGTCGTTTGTATTAGAGACTATACATTTTGGACATTTTTGAAAAATTCTATGTGTTGATCTAAGGTTTCATCTAAGCCCCGTCAACCAGGCGATACCCAGCCGTTTGGCAAGCTTAGGTGTTGCTGCCTACACTGCCTCATTTGGAATGTTTGGCTCAAAGGAAAGGGTCCTCTCCAAGGACCTTTAGGCTGGTCGTACCCGTACGTTTCGACCCTAAACACACTCTGACACTAATTTTACACCTTTCTAGCAATTTTCAGGAATTTCCGACTCCTAAAACCCCATATAATAGGCTAAGGAACACTAGCACCTCTTTTACAATTCTCCAGACGTCTTGGACGTTTCTTGACGTCTTGACTCTAAAACTTTCTAAATGACTTGTAAATATTATTTTTTACCTTAAAGCAGTATTACAACCCTTAGACACTCATGTGAGGATCTATATTAGTTCTTGGACATTCGGAGTGTTACACGACAGTTATGTTCGGCAGAATTTGTTATAGTAAGTTCAAAGTATGATGTGTGTTAATTATATTGTAGCAATTGTCTTTAGTTCATGAGATTTTATGGGATTGTTGAGTTTTTTATGGAATCGTGTCAATTTTAGAGTTTTTTTAAGTTAGAATCGTGTGTACATATATTGGGCACCTGAAACTAAAGAAGAATCAAAAATATAATTGCATGTAGTAAAATTGGGCTGAGAAAAAAGAGAAGGAAAAAATCGAGCAGGTTTTGGCACGAGGGTCCGCGTCAATGACATGCTTCACCAGCGCACAAAAATCACCTCTACATTGTGCAAAGGACGCATACTCCTCTATTTCAAAAATAAATTTACCAATCAAATATCTAAATGCATCTCTCCTCGCAGAGTTATTTGCAGACAATGATTTCTTCATCGTTTCTCTTGTTTAACTATATAAAAACACTTCTAAACATCATAACATCTTTCCTATCACAAATAACAATCCTCCAATCCAGAAATACAATTTAAGAAAGTCAAGAGCCACGTCTAAAGAGTTCTTAGAGTTCTTTCGTATTGTCTTTTGTAAATATTTTTAAAAATGTTTTGAGACTTGAGATTTGATTTAAATAAGTGTAACAAATGAAGTTAATTTCTTCAAAAAGAGTATATGGGAACTAAGTATTTCCTAATATTAAATGTTTTCAAATTTAAATAAGAGAAGAAACACCAATTTCCAAGAGTGGCTTTGAGATAGTTTTTCTGTAATTATCTCAAACCACAAAAAAAAGGTTTTTTTGTTTTTAAATATATGAATTGAGTATTTTGTGAGTACTATTCAGCACCAATGTGGGTACGAGTTCATATTAACTCAATCCTCCATAGATCATGTAGAAATTGTAAATCTAAAGGGACATGCGTTTTAGATGATTCCTTAGTGCTTTTTAGCATAGACTAGTGGATCCACTTAATTGAGAGGTTCTCTACTCTGGTAAGGTATATGACAGTTCTGGCAGCGTGCGCGAGATACTGTATGCTTATAGTGATAGTTGTTGGTTAGAGAAAATCCCATGGAGTTATATTACTTTATATATAAATTAAACGGTTATTGTATATCTTTAAATACATTATGTTTCTATTTAATGTTTAAATGTTTTATTTAAACTGCACTTTACTGTTGTTGATTTCTACGTTGAGTTGAGCATCCATGAGTTGAGTATAGTTGAGGTAAGTGTTTATATCCGAATTCATTTCAAGGTTATGCCATGTTTAGTTTTCTCCTCTCTTGCTCGTACATTCAGTGTACTGATATCATTTATCCGGAATGATTTTATGATTGAGATACATGCAATCAGGATCAACATCCAGCACCTCCTTTATCCAGTTAAGCACTCAACATTAGCTAATGCACCTCTTTGATTTTTGTAGGATCACTTTAGTTATCTTTTGCTTTATTTATTTTGGCTATTTCAGTTATTAGGAAGATCGGGTGTCGTTTGTTGACATCCCTCTTACTATCCAGAGGCTTCAGTCAGTTTTTTAGTCTGCTATTTTAATTTTTTCATGTTGAGACTTGAGTTTCCTTTTTGGATAGTTGAATGTTTCTTTTAAGATGTTCTACGTTTATTGAATGAGATTATCTTTTGTGATTGTTTGAAGTTGTTTAAGTTTTATACTAAGTGATAAGACAAGCCAAGTGTTCACTTGGGGCAATAATGGTTCTCGAGAGTCAGTCCTGCCCACAGTGTATACTAGGGGCATGACATGTCTGTTACCTTGCGATGATCAATGTTTTTTGGTCGACTCTTAGATACTAGAACCTTAGCTTGGATGTTGCTTACCTTATCTAGATCATCTTTCAAAAAATAAACCTCCAAAGGTATGAGATCTCTTGTTTCAAACCACCCTATGAGTGATCTACATCGCTATCATAAAGTTCCTCGAAATGTTCCATGTTAATGCTGGAGAGGTAACTGTTATTATTGGATAATTCACACAAAGGTAGGGACTTATCTTGGTGACCTCATAAGTCAATCACACATGCCCTCAACATGACCTTTAATACTTGAATAGTTCTCTCTAATTATTCGTATGTTTGTGGATAGAAGACAGTTATAAAAGTGAGTTTAGTGCCCAAATCCATATGGAATTTTCCCAAAAACTTGTATGTGAACTACGTGCCATGATTTGAGATGATAGAAAGGGGCAACTCATATAGTCTCACTATCTCTTTCACAGAAACCTTAGCCAACTGCTGAAATTATACTCTACTCTGACCAGAATGAAGTGGTCTAAATTAGTCAACATTTCAACTACCACCCAAATAGAGTAGAAATTTCCCAAGGTCTTGGGATTACCAACCACTAAATCCTTAGCTATCTTTTTCCACTATTTTTTCGGAATTAGAATTTGATGAAGAAACCTATAAGCCTTTGGTGAGCATACTTAACTTGCTGGCAGTTTTTACACTTAGCCACAAACTCAACTATGTCTTTCTTCATTCCAAGAATGAATAATTTCATTTCAAATCTCAGTACATCTCGATCACTCCCAAATG
The DNA here is from genome assembly GCF_001406875.1 of Solanum pennellii. Lineage (NCBI taxonomy): Eukaryota > Viridiplantae > Streptophyta > Magnoliopsida > Solanales > Solanaceae > Solanum > Solanum pennellii. The sequence goes on along the minus strand of NC_028637.1, from coordinate 68,115,819 downwards.
AATGGAATACCGTGAACCATGGGATTGTGCAAACATATTCTAAAAAACATCATCTCCTCGGGGAACACATATTCTTCACTTAAAGCTGAGCACACCTCCCGCTTCAAGAACCCAATTTTACGCCATACCAGACAGTCTTGTTATTGAGCTTATTCAAACTTTCGTCCTCAAACTTTGTGGACTTGATTTCCTCAATGAATATGGACGTAATCTAAATGCTAGCTAACACCCAATTTTTCTGAAAAGACCAACTGCAAGAACACAGACTCCAAGGTCATAATCTCTTTAGACAAGGGTTGCTTGGCTTCACCCAAATAAGTTATATTACCCATACTTACCGTCTTCCTGCTTAGTGTGTCTGCGACCACCTTAGCCTCATCCGAATGATACAGGATGGTAACATCACAATCCTTGAGTAACTCTATTGTCCTTCTCTGCCTCATGTTCAGGTTCGTTTGAGTTAATGTGTGTTGTAAACTACAATGATTACTAAATAGCTCACACATCACACCATAAAGGTAATGTCGCAAGATCTTGAGAGCAAACACTACCGCTCCCAACTATAAGTCATGTGTCGGATGATTATTTCTCATATACCTTCAGTTGTCGCGATGCATAACATATGACATTTCTTTTATGCATGAAGACAGCACCGAAGACAGAACGTGAAGAATAACAATAAACATTGAAATCATTACTTTTCATCGGTAATTTTAGAATAGCTTTTACGGTAAGAAGAATCTTGAGTTTCTAGAAGCTCTCTTCACATATTGTTAGTCCACTCGAAAGGCACCTCCATTTTAGTTAGCCTTGATAAAAGTGTGGCGATAGAAGCAAACTTTCTCATATTTCAATGATAGTAGCTGGTGAGCCCCATGAGACTCCTAACATTAGTTATAGAGCAATGCAACAAAAGTCAGCCAGAACATTTGGGGATCTACCATTACCCCTTCTTTGAAACCACATGCCGCAAAAAGAAAACTAAAGTCAACCAGAACTCACACATGGAAAATTTTATTGTTGTCCAAGGACACCTAAAACAATTAAAAGATGGTCGGTGTTCCCTTTCTTGCTCTTTGAATAAACTAAGATGTCAGCAATCAAGTTGTTAACAAAATAATCTAAGAATCCTTTGAACACACCATTCATCAAGCTCATGAAGGTTGTGGGGGCATTATTCAACTCAAACAACATCACTACGAACTCATAATGTGTATAATGGGTCATGAATGCCATTTCAGGTATATCCTCAGACCTAAGATTTAACTGATGGTAACAAAACCATAGGTCAATGTTAGAGAAAATCGATGCACCCTTTAACTTGCCAAAGAGATCATCTATCCAATGCAACAAATACTTTTTAATAAAGGCGACCTTATTCAACTGCTGGTAGTCTATTCATATCCTCACACTACAATCCTTATTCTTAAAAAAAAGAAGAGGAGTACCCCATAGGGAAGCACTACGACAGATGAAACCTTTATCAAGAAGCTAATGGATTTGAGCTTTAAGATCTTTTAATTCTGGTGAAGCAATGTGATAAGGAGGAATTGAGATGGGGGCAAGTGTCAAGTTTAAAGTCAATCTAGAAAACTATATTCCTATCCGAAAGTATTCCAGGAAAATTCGTAGAGAACCCTTCCTTAAATTCTGACACTACAGAAATAGACTCCATAGAGAAAGACTCACCATCAACATGCCAAAAGTGATAAATATGCAAAACACTCATGCCCACAAGTTCCCTAGCCCGATCAAATGATATGAACATAGTTGGCTTAGGATTGTACACCCCTTCCCACTCTAACCTTTTGCTACCCAGGATCTCTTGAGCCAAAAATTTAGCATTAGAATTACGCACAACTTAATTAAGGACAACCAATTCATGCCTAAGATTCTATCAAATTCAATCATATCCTAAATAACAAAGTCACCCAAAGTATGACAAGCCATAATAAAACAGGACAAGCACGATGCACGTTGGTGTCTATGATAGACTCTCAAACTAGGGTAAAATTTGGATGAAGACATCAAGCAGATCACATAATGCATCAAATCCCAAGGAAAACTTAACAAACACAAATGAATAAGAAGAACTAGGATCAAACAAAAAAGTATCCATACAGTCATAGACAAGAATAATACTTGTCTTCACTACATCAGACACCTCTAACCTAGTTCTTTCCCAAAAAGGCATATAAAATTGAACCCTGTAAACTTGACGGGCAATCACCTTGCCTGACAGCACTACTTTTCTACCTCAATAACATTTTCCCCTGCCTCCATGACACTGTTAATTTACTTCACTCTCACCTTGTGGACATCCTCTTACATTACTACCGCTACCCGATGGTACAACTATTCTGGTCTATTATTGCACGTGATCAGACATACGTGGATGGAGAAAATCTCTCCTCACATGCCCTAGTTTTACATAATTCTAACAACTGCGATCAAAATATTGCATGATGCCAAATGTAGGTGTGGATCCCTTACTATGCAAAAGGTAATTCTACTATGGAGTTCCCGAATAGCCACATATAGAAGCGGGCAGGGCTGACTAAATTTGTAGAACTATAATTGTTGGCCTACTTGAACCTCTAGAGTTGTAACCATGAAAGTTATATGTGCTCTTGGGCATCATATCCGAAGCGTAGGCCTGCCCATCACATCGAACTCCTTCCACTTTATTTACAAAGTCATTCACCTTATTCATATTTTACATATAGAGGTCATGTGAATAGAAAATACCTGGAACTTCGGGTTCAATTTTTTACCAATATAAGAATCCTATCCTCTTTTATAGTCACCTATTGGGTAGCATATTTGGACAAGGAATGTAACTTTGCCTCATGGTAGATACACCCATTCTACCCTGCTGTATATCCCTAAAGTCAGCCTTCTTGAGATTTATCAAATTGTGGGGCACATACTTCTTCAAGATCAAATTTTTGAACAGCGTCCAAATTAGTGAGGGAACGACATGAGATTATCTTTCTAAATTAATCCCTCCGAACTACTTAGAATCATCTTGAATTTGAAAGTTCACGAGTTTTACTCAACGTTGGTATACGATGCCTAACTTGTGATGCCTTTCATAGAAATCAATAATGAACTCATAGGAATCCTCACTCTCAGAACCGTGTAAAAAAGGTGACTTCATCTTCAAAAACATAGTCAATATCTCATGCTCAACATCAATTATCACAAGACCCGATATGGGATAGAAGAAGGAATCAGTGACTATGCTCTATCCACCCTGGGAATAGTAGTAGTAACAGGCCGGTTGATCAAAGGTTGGGCATTTATAGTGTACGAAGGACTCCGGGGTCGACGAACACCTTAAAAAAGTAATAATCTATTCATTAACACTGGATCTAAGGGAGGAATGTTGGTATTCTTTGGCTGTGCATCTACCCGTTCTTAGGTTGTATGGGGGCTTCTTCCCTAGGAATATTCTTAGTTAGGGCTCCACCCCTGGTGGATGACACTCTTCCTCGACCTCTGCCACTTTATCTTCCCCAATGTATGTCTGACCACGACCTCTGGCTTCAAAATCATCTTCAAGATCATTTATGGCAGTTATGGGCCTAACGTAGTTGTATCCCATATTAACCATCTATAGACACAATAGTGAAGCAGATTTTATACAAATTTGGATCACCAGATAGCAATTGGAATCAAGTCATTACACGAAAAGAGTAGAAGGCAGAGAGATATCCTAAAGTTTTGTAGCCTTTCGAAGAAAAATTCAGACGTCTATGTACCATTCCACAAGACTTCACTATAATTGTTTTGGTACAATGAGATCAACAGACCGAAGTCTCTGATAAACACTTTCTCACGACCCAAACCATCATTATTAATACCCACACAAACCCTTTGGTGGTTTATCCACTACTACGACCTAACTAAGAAAGTTTAAGTAAACTTCAAAGTTGTAACACATAGAGTATTGCAAAAATATTACCTCTAGTTATTGTACCAAAAATATATCATCCAAAATGTCTAAGAAAAGGGGGTGATACCCCGAAAACTAAACATAAAAAACCTAAACATATAGCTTGAGTTCAAAAGTAATAAACTAAACAATTAATGGATCCATGGAAGGCAGATTGAAATGGCTCATTCATGAAACCACAGTTCACTGGAAGAACCACGTGGCTACTCTAGTAACGTAATACAAGCAAGCCATTACAACACAATAAACACACTTATACATAATGTATAATTGAATCAACATTTTAGGAGAAACAAAAAATTTACCAACAACCACAGATAAATATATATGTAATAATTACATGTGGTTTTTGCAGGGAACTTACACCCTAATGGTTAGTGTGTCTAAATGTGACACCCGATCCAATATACTTGCGTTGAAACGTGACACTCGATCTAATATATGTGTCAGAATGTGAAACTCGATTCAAAATATGTGTTGAAACAAGAAAGCCAGCCAAATATAAATGTCAAAATTTTACACCCAGTCCAGTCAAAATAACCATAGTCACAATCACACCAAAATGAGAAATGCACATAGTCAAAGTCAACAAATTGGCTCATGGCATGTATTTGTTCACACATAATCATTTCATATAATTTGATTTGGGTTTCCGTATTCACATATATGAATGCATACAATAATACAATGAATATTTATGTAAAACACAAAATGAAGTCAAACCATAACCTACCTCAAAACAAAGCCTAAATACGCCTAAGACACCTGAGTCATCCCTTTCAAAAGTCATTCAGCTTGTTATTGATCTATAAACAATTATTTAATGTATGAATCAATAAAGAGTCCTAACTTACCTTTATTATTATATAAATATATCAACCCTAGGTCAAACACGTGATCCTAATATTAAACTAGGGTTTTTACCAAAATTCATCATAAGGCCAAAACTCCCCCCAGATTATAATTAACGAGGATTTTTAGTTTTTGGATAAAAATATGTATTAGGAGAGTAATTAACTTATGTTTAACGAGAGAAATTGTTCAAACCTAATAAGAAATGTCATTTCATCCCCTAGCTCTCAAGAATGAAATTTTGTAGAAAATAACAATTTTGGGGGTTTCATCAATTCAATTTGTGATTGGCCCGCCAGGGTTGGCCCTATCATATCACAGCGCCCCCACCCTAGAGACTTCAATCCCTCCTCAGATGCTTCTATGGAGACAAAACCTCACCACTTGAGTTCTAAGATCCCATTTTAGAACATACCATCAAACCAGGAAGTTTTAAAACTACCTTTTTCAGTCCAAGATTAGTTTTCGAGAGTTTTACTCGTTCAAATTTGATTTTGTAAATTCGTAAAGACTTCCTAGCGCCTTAGATATGCACTCACATGATTANCACCCAGTCCAGCCAAAATAACCATAGTCACAATCACACCAAAATGAGAAGTGCACATAGTCAAAGTCAACAAATTGGCTCATGGCATGTATATGTTCACACATTATCATTTCATATAATTTGATTTGGTTTTCCCTATTCACATAAGTCAAGCCATAACCTACCTCAAACAAAGCCTAAATACGCCTAAGACACCTAAGTCATCCCTTTCAAAGTCATTCATCTTGTTATTGATCTATAAACAATTATTTAATGTATGAATCAATAAAAAGTCCTAACTTACCTTTATTATTATATAAATATATCAACCCGAGGTCAAACACGTGATCCTAATATTAAACTAGGGTTTTTACGAGAATTCGTCATAAGGCCAAAACGCCCCCCAAATTATAATTAACGAGGATTTTTAGTTTTGGGAATCAAAATATGTGTTAGGAGTGTAATTAACTTACGTTTAGCGAGAGAAATTGTTCAAACCTAATAAGAAATGTCATTTCATCCCCTAGCTCTCAAGAATGAAATTTTGTATAAAATAATATTGGGGGTTTCATCAATTCAATTTGCGATTGGCCCGCCAGGGTTGTCCCTATCCTGCCACAGCGCCCCCACCCTGGAGACTTCAGTCCCTCCTCAGATGCTTTGATGGACACAGAACCTCACCACTTGTGTTCTAAGATCCAATTTTACAACTTACCATCAAACCAGGAAGTTCAAACTACCTTTTTCAGTCCAAGATTAGTTTTGGAGAGTTTTACTCGTCCAAATTTGATTTTGTAAATTTTTAAAGACTTCCTAGCGCCTTAGATATGCACTCACATGATTAAACTAACAATTAAATCCCTCTTTCATTACTTGATTGTCGTAGACCTCACCTGAGTCACATTTCATCCAAGTCGATCTGTACTAGGCTAGAAATTTGTAAGTCGATAGTTTTATGTTTTCCGGCCCATGTTTCTTCCCCATTGATTATTCCATAACTTCAGGAACGGGTCGTGACACATATAAGAAAAAACCTGACTTCTACTCATAGAATCCCCACCCCCACCCACCCCCGTTCATGTCTAGTTCTTCATCCAAAAATAACAACATTAAAAATAACATATTAGAATAATTAGTAAAAGAAAAACAAATGTTTTATCATGGAGAATTCCGTCAACCTACATTAAAAAGGACAATCTAGTTTTCATAAACAATGGTCATGACACAACCATTTATGTTTGATAAATAATTGAACAAGGACATATTAAGTATGTACATGAGCTACAGCATTTTCGATTTTTATATAATAAATAGTAAATAATATTTAAAAAAATGTGATTAGAGCTTCACAACGTTATTAAGGAAAATAAACTATATGTTATTGCAAGACTATACTTATATTCTTCATATTTATCCCAAAAGAATTTCAGCAGTCGAACTGCAATATGACAATAGCCAGACATGCGACCATCAAGAAGAATCACCTATTAGGATGATAAACAATTTAAATGATCCACCATGTGGATGAATAAGTCCACAAAAAACTGCATGTATACGTTATAAAAACGTAGGGGGCTCAACCATAACTTTTAATTGGTGATATTCTCATAATTAACTTTAGTTGATAACAAATAAGAAAATTCACCATTTAAAAGAATCTTCACGTTAAGAATGTGCAGTTGATTTGCTTATAATCCATCTCATCATTATAAATTTAGGATGTCACACACAATAATTTCAAACTACAAAAGTATTGGAATTAGTAAATACTTTTTTCAGTATAAAATGTGCTTCAATTGCACTAATATTTGTGCAACACAAACTAGAAGCGACAGAAGGAAACTTGTATCTAACACTTGTTTTCTTATAGACATTATTGGTCAGATAAAAATATCAAGATTAATTTCATCCATTGCCTTGATATTATAATCATTTTATGATTATCATCAAAAATCAATAAGTTTCTCCGAAACATAGGAGAAAATATAGTATTATCTATGATGACTTTATCTATCCTAAGAAAAATAAAATGGTTTTCTGAAGCCCTCTGTCATATTACTATTATGAAAAAATTATGCTACGCTGATAATGTGTTCTTAAAGAAGAAGAGGAAGAAGAAGCTACAGAAAAGGAGGAAAAAGGTCAATCAACATTTTAAAAAATTCTATTATTTTTTATGTTTCTATTATGAACAATTCGTTTAGGACAAAAATAGTTTTATATGTTTTTCGAAACCAAATTGTTAGTCTTCAAAATGGTAAAATCAAAATTTAAATAAAATGCACATTACAATACAAAGTCTGACTTCAATAGTTCTCATAAATAACCTAAGAAAGATAACTTTTAAAAATATACACTAGGTTTGTTGTTTATTATTATTATTAGTAATCTACTTCACATGAAATATTTAAAACAATTGTGATACATATCATACCTTTAAACTTTTGAAAAGAACATTTTTTTTTGTTATCAAAAATAAATTAACATTAAATTTTTATTTAGGTATTCATCTAAATATTTTTATACATGTATTAAAAGGGGAAAAAACGACTTATAACTGGAGGAACATTTTCAAAGTGAACCTGAAAAAATATGAGCATTTGCTTTTTCCAATTTGTGGTGCAACACAAGATCGAGGATTTCGATTATTATGTCTATACGATCAACTTTGTGATGCTTATCCAATTTCTTGAAGAAAATATCAAATAAAAAGTTATTACCAAATTGATAAAAAACTTTATGTACATATCTTTATTGAAAAAAATTAAACACCTTATAATAATTATGTTACACAATAGAGATTATTTTTCAAAGCTTACCAATGAGACACCACCTTGTGGTGCAATAGAAGATATGGGAATAGCCAATATTACATTTCTACAATCAACTTTATGGTGCCTATTCATTTTCTAGTAGAAAATATGAAATTAATTAAAGTTGTAGAAAAATATCAAAGACAAAAAAATAGTTGTTCTTCCGTAAGTCTTATGATATCAATAACAAGTGAAATGATTTTCTTGAGAAACTCAAACTTCTTAGAAACTTTCTAGCATCTTCAGATAAAAAGAAATTTTGACTTTCTATTCTTGTAATGAAATTAAAGTTTAAATAGTCACACAAACAAATTTATATTTTAATATATTTATCTATGACATAGTTTTAGTAGAGTAATAATAGTAAGTCAATTGCTCTATGTTAATCAAAGTTTGTTCAATTTTCATCAAATTTAGCATGTTTATTTTGTAGGAATTTAGGCATGTGATTTCCTTTTCTAATTTTAAGTCATTAGATGAAAATAAGAATTTGGATAAGTTATTTCATCTCCTAATTTTAAATTGTGATATTAAATCTCAAATTCTCCAAAAAAAAATTGATTTGAAAATTTCATACCATAATTTCAGATTTTTCAAATACAATTATAAACCCACAAATTTCTATTTCACATATTAAAAATAATGATATAACTACACAATGTTTTGCGAGGACATGAAAGAACTAATGAAGTATTTAGAAAATGTGAACATGATGATATAGTTAGTAATTATATTGACCATGGTCAATTTCATTAAAGATTACTTGAACAAAATTAAAGTTTACTACAACTCATTTTTAATGTTACCTTTTAATTGAACAAAATTAAAATTTGAACAATAAATATTATATATTTTTGGATTAAATTTTTTATAGTGTATTGTTCTTTTAAGTTTTGTCCTGAACTTTTACTTAATTATTATGATTGTAAAAATAAAAAATTGGGATACTTTTTAGAGCTTTCATAACCTATGGGGTTTTTATATTTATGATAAAAAAAATACAATTTAAAAATTCAAATTACATGTAGAGACAAAGCTTGAACTTGATTTCATATCATCATTTCATCTCACATGGTTGTTAATTAATCTAGTATTTATTGTATGGGTATAAAAGGTTCAAAAGACTTCTATATGTGATGAGTTTAATTAAGGATATATGTGTTATTCCTTCATAACCACACAGGTTTTGTACCAAAGTCATACCATAGTATCTTTCTATGTAATGTATGGTTTGAATTTGAAAAAAAATAATTATATTTTAATACTTGAAAACAAATTCACTCTCAAAAGTAAAAACATTCTTCATGCATCATAGGAATCAATTCTATAATAATTATTCAATGTGTTATGATTTTTTTTAATGGTATATTTTAGCATACTCATAATCCCTTTTTGTTTAGAAAAACTTTTGACCAAATACATTTGGAAAAGAATATATTGTCCGTCTAGGATTTGGAGAACCTTTTCCTTATAGGTATGGGACAACTGAAACTTATATGTAGAGATATAGTGGGAGATTACAAAGCATGGTACAGGACAAAATGTAGCCCTAAAGTCTTTGAGAAAATTGTAAGAAACACTTCATCTTTTGTTTCATAGTGAAAAACTCTTTTTCTCTCTTCTTGGCGGATTAGGCCTAGTTGAACCTCGTTAAATCCTTGTTACTTTTTCTTCTCAGTTATGTTTTCTTTGTGATTGTGTGCTAGTAAGTCCACAATATTCTCAGAAAATTATATAATGTTAAATGAATTTAAATTATCTTGAAAAACTTTCGTTGCTTACATTAATGTAGGACTTAACTAAGAAATGGTACAATTGGAGAATAGAATTTAGGGTTATTTAATATCCATTAAAAGTATTATTTAAAATAATACTAATCATATACTTGATGAGTGCTCATCTTGGTCTTTATTTTAATGCAAATAGTGTCCTAGATTGTTTATTTTATATCAATATCTTTATAAAAAAAATCCTAATTTTCTGGTACTTGCGGATTTACTAGGAACATGGACACTTAGGTGAGAAACGAAAGAAAAAGGGAGAAAATGAGTTGAAGATGCAAAGGTTCGCATTGCCAAGAACACTTGGCAATCTGCCGAATAGCAAAGTTTTGCCCTATGTTACGGCAAGTAAGCATGAATAAAGAGGATCATAAGGCGACTAAAAGGAGCAATCGGCGAATTCTGCGAAGCAGAAGATTACCTTCCATCCAAGCAGAACACATAGAAAAGGAAGGAATCATGCAAGCGGCGACGAACTGAATGAAGGGTTATTCACCAAATCATTTGGCGAATCACGACTAACTGGCTGAAAAGAATAGCGAGCACATTTCTGAAGTCTATAACTACTGAAGTCTTTTATTATTATAATAAAGAAAATTAGAGAGTTTTATAATTTTACACTTGATATTTTATTTTTGAAACATTCTTCTAAAGTTTTCTCTCTGGTTGAAAGAAGGTTTTCAGGAAGCTTGAAGAAAGAAGTTCTTCTTCCAATTTTGGAAGTAGGTCCTCTCCATTTACCTTTCTTTGATATTTTTAACGTTTAATATCTTATACCAACTTGATTTGTTTATCATTTCAAGTTTATTTGTTTATTGTTTGATGTGTGGCTAAAAAACATCATTCTTGGTCATTTTAAGTATAGTTGATTATCTCTTGATGTGTGGCCAAAAACACCATTCTGGGGTGTGATTTAGCAATACTGGGTTTATTAATTTGTTAGGTCGTGCTTGCTTGTAGCCTATATTTCATTTTCATGGTGATTTCTCCAGTGGTTATGGTTTAACCTAATGAATTTGTAGTTCATAATACAAAATCAACCATGTGTTTTCGACTTGCTCGAGAGAAATTTCATGAAACTAAGACCACTAGAGTTGTCTCCTAGTTCCATATCCAAGAAATACCGTCGAAAGAGTGAGTATAGATAGTGCGTAGGCTGGATAATTTATACGACTGGGTGTCAGCGAGGAACCCATTTGATATGGGGTGATTTGCCATAGAGGGAACTCGCTTTCACCTAAAGCTTAGCCTAGCCACCATTGCCTTGCAAAATTAGCTACTGAAAGCATGGACCCACAAATTTATCTTCATATATAGCGATCACACCCCATGAACTCTCTCCCGTAGTTTATTTTACTTTTAATTTTTTGTATTATACTTCTTGTGACAAAACCCTTTTTCAATATTTGACACTTTGGTTTCTAAAATTGCATATTTTTGTTTTAATATTCGAAAATGTCTTAAACTATTACTATTTAGAACGAATTTCTAAGTAGCTGCTACTTTCACTACCACTCCCCTGGGACATGACCCCAACCCTTTGATGGGTTACTATACAAGCTTTGATTCGTACACACTTAGATTGTAGGGTAGTGTCATTGATCACGATGTAAGACATAAATAAAAATAAATTATCAAACAATCAAAATGGTCCCGCTTGCAGGGAGTGTTGTCACGTGACAATGTAGTTACTTGTAGTTTAAAATTCTTTGAAATGTAACTTTTACTAAATATTTTTTTGGGTTTGTGGTTCTTTGTTTTGTGTGACTGTGTATTCACACAGAGTAGCAACAATGGAAAACCACTATAAACTTCACACAAACCATCCCCACTTGAGTCTCTCAAACCTCAAGGACAACCTCTAGACCTTTAAACAAGTAAGGGATGAGACTCTTGACGACATCTGGTTGAAATGTCAAAAGTATTAGCACCATGCCCATCTAAGTTGATGACGAACAAGGCTTCACTAAAATGCTTCTACAGAGGTATAAGATCCAAAATAGAAGTCTAGGTTGTATACTCCTTCACCCCAACAAAGTGGTAGCCCAAAACCTTGATAAATATTGGTAGAACCGATAAATAAAATCTAGAAACGCACTAGTGGGACTCACTCGTATCCCAAGTAAACATTCTATCCAAGTAAGTCGAGGATCTACAAGCACAAGACCAAATACTAAATGATCTATAACATATAAATGTAGTATGAGAAAACAACTACAAAAATTTATAACTATTCAGCATCAAGACGATCAGATTGATGATTGATATCATGTTGTCATCCACCATTTGAGGAAGGCTCGCGTAACTACACCATGGGTGAACCCGGGGATGAAAAATAACTGTTGAATATCGTCATGCCACAAAGTTAACAATGTCATTGTTTGGGAGGCAACCCAAAACCCTTTAAGTATTTTTAATATCTTATTTAAAATAAGGATGTTTTGATTTTGTAGATTCATGAGTGGAGGGCTTCTAAAGGGAATGAATTGAGGAATAAAAATTATGTTGGTGAAGAGCTACCTTGATTGGCGAATTCGATAATGTCAATTTTTTAGCTTTTCAAATAAGATGGAGGTTCTATACGACTCAGCGAAGAAAAGAATCACTTTGTGTATCCCCAAGTAGTTGAGAAGAAAGTAAACTAACGTTGCCAACTGGGTGTGATGTAGAAATGTTTTATTAAATCGTTTCCTTTAATCATCTACCTTTTTTTTACATTAAAAACATTCTAGATATTAAAAAAATCAGATCAACAGAAAAGGTTAGCTCTTCATGACCCTCCTTCAATTATGATATTTTCTATCTGGAGATTTGTTTTGCCCCAGTAAGGTGTTCTAAACTTTCCTTATATGGGAATGAGTAAAATATGAATACCCTAGGTGATAGTTGTGTGACAACCTAGAACATGAGCGGAGAATTCTGTAAAGTATACTTTGAAGGGTAGTGAGGTCGATTTTTTGAAGCTTGAATGACAAATATGGCATCAAGTAGTCCGGTGAGCCATATTTGGCCCGCTGGGACACTCTGAGGTCATTCAAACTGACTAAGTGATAAGTCACCCCACTCTACACCTAGAATGTCTGTAATAGTCGGCATACAAAGTTTGAGTCGTTGAATATTAGATATTGTTTGCAAAACTAATTTGGTTTACACATCAACTCAACCTAGTTGAATCCTACTAACACATTTGTATCTTATTGTGATTGCAGGTATGGCCACATCTAAAGTTGCACAAAAACTAGCAGCTCTTAAGGGAAAGAAACAGGGCCAAACATAATGAAAGGATTCGCATAGAGATAGGCAAAATGAAGAAACTTGCTTCAAATAGTAATGGCAAAAATATGTAGATTCCCCAACAAAAATAATCAAATACGGCAAAGGCTGGTGGATTAAGAAATATTCTTGAAGAAAAACTCTAATCCATAGATGCTGTGATTGATAGATATCCGGAAATTATGAGAACACTGAGGTGTTATCACTTCTACCTTTTCACTAAACTGTGTGGTTCGTACATTCAAAATTTAGTTCGGGAGTTTTGGGCATCATATAAATATCTGATGCCATCGGGAAGGAGACGTATAGCAGCAGTCTAACAAATTGATTCTATAATAGTACAAAGGAGGGCGGCGCAATTCAAACGGTATTAATGATTTCTTAGGTTGTCCTAAAAATGTGGAATAAGCATGCAAACACCTTTCCAAAACAGGAAAACTGGATAACATGAAAGAATGGTTCGCTAACCTAATTTCATATCATACCGCAAATTGGTTAAGAGCAGGCACAACAAGTGAAAACAAAAGCCTAAATTTAGCAGCTCAATATTAGTTTGATTTTATCGGTAGATCAATCATGACTTCACAAAACAAATCTATCCTACAGCTTGCAAGGCCCGCATGCCTAGGTTGCATTATTGATGAATTCAACCCGATTTGGGGGAGATTATATCTTCCAAGATCCCCATGCGCTCACAAAAACGAAAAACATCACTTCCTTTATAGGTACTAATCACTAAAATGTGCAAACAAGATCAAGAACCTCAGGAAGCTTAGAGGGATATTGAAATCCACTATAAAAAATGTGATATATAGGTACGAAATTACTACCTACGATATCCAATTCGTCCCTAATTATTCACTTTTGGTGACAAAATTTAGTTTTCGTGCTAAAAATATATGAGACACATACTTTTAGTGATGAAACATAAGAATGCATATAAGATTTTTGTCCACTAAACTTTCCCACCAAAAAATTATTTGGCGGCATTTTGTTAAGTAGTTTTAGTCATGAATTTAAAGTTATCGGTGACACATTAATTCGTCACTAATAGTGTATGTAATTTTTGAAAAACTACGACATCAATTTCGTCACTAATTATTCTCTTTTAGTGACAAAAAAAAAATTTCGTACTTAAATATATGAGACAAATTCTTTTATTGCAAAACATAAAAATCCACAGCAGATTTTGTCTTTAAAACTTCTTGGTCATTCCTAAAGGTTTGACCTCAAAACTACTCAAACCAAGAATTTGAAGCTATTTCTCGTTAATTTAGAAAGTTATTAACTCAATGAACCATGTGAAGCTCTAGTTCATCCTATTTTATTTTTGGGGTCTTCTAACTCAGATATTATGAAGAGGAGTGTCACATCCGGGGAGCACCCCCTAGAAGTATAGTGGCATACTTGACCTCTCGAAGTTCTCATACAAGCCCATAGTTATCATTCATCGTATTGTCATAGTAAATTTGGCAGAAAATTGAAATCTTTTCATAGCATATCATATGCTAGAAACATCACTTCATATATATATAAAACATAAGTCGTAATACATATTTAGACCTTATGTCTCTTTGCCATCCTAGACTCAACACCATAACAGTACTTTAGGGACACATCTCATACGACATAATACATAAGTACAATAATACTACACTTTAAAGTAAACCATAGTTTAGGAGATCCTTGGAACTTAAGGATTCCTTTCCTTGAGCTTGGTAATCACATATCAAGCTCCTAAATCATATAGACATACTTTAAGCATTCATAACCTACACTTTGAGTAAAAATAGAGAACAATGGGATTAGTACAAGAATGCACTAAGTATGACAACCATTAAAAAACATGCATTTAAAAGGGACATTTTTCTTGAAAAATCACACTTCATGCCTTTTTGAGTAAATCTTCATAAAAGATTTATACAATAGCATTTACATCATTCACATACTTCATATAGACATATTCAATAGTCAAACATCATATAAAATCACACATAGAATTTAATCCACATTTGGAGTCACTTTACAATGAGCTCCCTTCACATTACAGTGAATCCTTTTCTTTTAACTCATCAACCTCCTAAGTAACCCTTTAGTGATACTTGGTGCAATGCATCACCTTAAGGTCACAAAGAAAGCATGCATACAACCTACATAATCCAAAACATATCCTCATAGAAGTATAACACATTACAAGTCACATTCAAGTCAAAGTCATAAGACATTACAGTAAACTACATCAATTTGCATATATTTTTGCTTCACTTCACATAATTCATTATATGGTCTTATTCATGACCCCAATTTAGTCTACTAGTGCAATTCAGATGTGAATCCCAATAACCTTACACATACTTAGTAAACCACAAACCTTCATACATCAACATAACAAGTAAAGGCAACTTCATCCAAGCTAGGCAAGACCTTTATCATATAGTCATTAAGAGCAACATTATGCAGATAGGGACAAGTTCACATAATTTAGACTTATACCACGAACATTTTCATAACAAGTAGACAATTACTACAATGTCATTCATAAAGACATAAGCATAATCATACACATAGGCTACCTCTCTAGAACATCCTAAGGAGCTACTTGTGCAATGTCTAGATGGGTTCATCACTTCCACCTATCCTACGTAAACTTCCTTAAGTCATCCTAGTTAGGGTCCTATTCATTTACTTACATTGTCCATTTTACTTTCGGGAAACTTTAGCCTTAACCGACAATAAGACAATGGGTGTTAAACATAGAATTTGGTGTTGTAGAGCCTTACACCAATGGATGGTGTTCTCACCTAGACAAGGTAAACATTAACATATATCCTAGAATAATAAGTGAATTCACTTCCTAGATCCTATGTGGCAAGAATAGTTTATGGAACTTAGAGATATACATGACCCTCTACATGCCCATTGGCATTGGATCCTCATCTCATGAGAACACATTGGTGAACCTTCCTCAAAGGGAAGACACTACCTCATGTGGAACCATAGGTGAATATTCCTCTGAGGGAAGTCAAACCTTATAGGGACCCAATGGTGAATCTTTCTCCAAGGGAAGCCAACACTCTATGAGAAACCAATGGTGAATCTTCCTCGTGGGAAGCCAACACCTCCCATTGTCAAGTTCACTCGGTGCTAAGCTAAGTTTCCTTTTTATTAAAAGCTTTTATTACTTCACTTCATAAAACATAGGCTTAGGGTAGTGATTTCTTATAAGCTTATAGCATATTTAACCACCTATCTTGTTTTAGGTTACACGTGAGCACACCTTTCAAGTCCCCTCTATTGACTAGATATCCATACATGTGTGTGTGTGTACTTGTATGTGAGCAAACCTTTCACATAACACATAAATGTCACACATGTTCATATATCAATGCATAAGTCTATATGTGTAACTATATGAGCAATCCTTTCATATCAACACTTTAAGACACAATGCACATTCATATTTCATCATATCATATACTTAACATCATAGCATATAAGACATATTCATGGCATATCCTTATATTCATTTTCATGTTCATAGAAACCAAACCTAGGAACTACCGGATCAAGGTACACATGTGCAATGCATAAACAAGGTCCCATACCCTTGCCCGTACTAGTACTCCTATCAAGTCATCCTAATTAATGGAATACATAAAATACTTCACATACATTTACCTTACATGCATTGTAGCAAACATTTAGTGAATATGAGATCAACCTTTTATTAACACTATGAACCTTTCCTACATTGTAAGCATGCATAATATGTGAGTGTGTGTGTACATTGGTCAACATGATCACATAATGGATATAAACAACACATTGAGGCAGCCACCTTCTTAAGACAACATTAGACTTTCAAGCATAGAACAGAAAACACAATATAGCATAGGAGGCAAGCTAACTTCATATTACACTTTAAGAATCCTAACATTAGCTTATACAATATACATACAACCTAGATCACAACTAGAATAGGAAAGTAGGCACAAGCTTCACATAGTATGATCATCATAACCACACACTCATATATTCATAAATTTGCCTTCAAGGCCATAGTCAACACGCATATAATGACAATAAGGTAAACACCGCCACCATAAGTGGACCATACTACACAATGCCATACAAGGCTTTATCAACAATATTATAAAGAAGTGGACAAGTAGAAGAGTAGAGCAATTCTTACCAATCCTTTAGCCTTTGGTCATTATTGACCATTACTGCTCTTTCATAAATAATTCAAGTATAGGTTTGTAGATAAATTTAAATAATAATGAAATAAATCATTTACAAGTTGCTAAAAGATCACACTACAATCTAATACAATACATCACATATATACTAGAAAGTAGAGAGTTATAGATCATCAACCAATTTTCCTAGTCTTGTTCATTAATCATATTTTATCAATAATATACATAGGTCAGTATCAAAAAAGATATAAGATCATATCTAAGTCATTCTTCATTCACCCTAGAATATAGATCACAACATATACATTACTCTATCAATGTTTATAGGCTAGAATGACTTAAACAAATCTTTACCAATTCAATTGTCATATATTATTATTGGATTAATTGTACTTAATTATCATTACATTACACATATAGGTAGTATCTAAGAGAATTCACCATAATCGAGTCACACGACAACAAACCTAATGTCAAGATCACAGCTACTACTTGATAGACTAGAAGAACCTAGATCAATTCAAACCAAGCCTTATTTACTTTTATCATACAAGATTTATATCCACAACTCAACCATGGTATAAACATAAGGCATTATCTAAAATAATCTTAACATAATCAAATTCCACTTTTATACATTTAAAGATCAATGTAACAGTGATCACGTAGAGGCATGTGTTAGTCATATTCAATTCTTCATACATTGATCCAATTGGATCATCCATCGAAAATTAACCATCAATATAATTAAATAACAGTAAATATAAGCAATTCAACATAATAGAATCACAATTCAATCAATAACAAGTCATGATCACAATGCCCATGCAAGGGCTAAATCGAGTTTGGGAAGGGACATGGTTTCACAATGCAATTGGATTGTTTTTCACGTTAAAACCATAACATTATCATCAATTCATCATCATTAAGACATTAAAAACTTTTTGAGAAAGAACCCATGGCTATATTGAAAAATTGAAAGTTTGATCATGAAATCTCTTTGAAAACTTTGAGATTAACTCTCCAAGTGAAAGGTTACTTAGATATGAAGGATCACCATACCTTTATCTAGAAAAAAACCTCTATAACTTGATGAATAAACCATAGGAATCTAAACTCTAATCTGTTCTTGAGCTTCACCTTTAATGGAGGTTTTCAAGGAGAAGATTTTTGGAGGAAAAGTCTTATTTGTGTTGAAGGGATTGGGAATGGGTTGATCACGTTTTTTATCCCTTAAATACACCCAAAAATAGATAAAAAAAACCTATTACGTTAAGGTTATGACGTGGGGTGGATTTCCAATTCACTCCTTTAGTGAAACAGTGCACAGGAAGACACAAGGCCTGCATCGGTGGACCCAACGACGGGGCGTTGGTCCATTGACAGGACGTTCTGTGCCTTCCATCGTTTGGATATGAGGTTGTCATGTGGACAAGATTTCTCCAGGATAAGTTCAAATCGACGCCTTCCATCGAGGGGGCATCAATCCACCAACGGGGCGTCCTTTGAGCTCGTCGATTGACTTTGCCAAGGCAGTGTATATGTAGTCTTTAGGTTTTTTTTATGGGCCCTTTTGCGGGGCCGTTGGGAAGTTATACCCGGACGTTTAAAACGTAAACAAAAAACTTGACAATTCAAGGATATTATACATCAATTTCATCCAAAACAATTACAAGAAATATGTCCAAACACGCTAGGCCCCATCAAGACACACATGAACGTTTCAAGGGCTAACTTTTGAACGTTCTTGGACGTTTGACCTCCAAACTTCATGAAACTATATACAATCTTTTCAACATCATTTTTAATCATTTAAGGAAATCATAATCTCATGACACACACATAATAACATAAATAAAACATAAGGCCCGTTCGGCGTTTAGTCGTCAAACATCTTGATCGTCCCTTGACGTTTGACTTCTGAATCAACTTAAACTTTACATAGAGCCTCAAAACCATATTATAAACCACTTTAAGACCTTATACCCTTTGGGAAAACATTTTAGGATCTAGACACCCTAACTAATTTTGGGGGTCTTACAAGGAGAAAGGAGTTGATGTACATGTGGGCCTATAGGAAGGCGTGGGGATTGATGCATCTGCAGATATCATGTTAATATAGATCTTCAGAGTTGTACAAATTGTATTCGTTCCCTTCATTTCATCCTCCTCGTGGGTTTACTCGGCGTCAAATTGTTGGATATTAGTGGAAGCTGAAGTAATGACCTCAAGGTCTCTTGTTGGGTCCTGAGGCACTCCAGCACGGTCGCATAGATCAGTAACCAAAATAGGAAATGGAAGGGAAGTATTCTTCTTTTTGACCCTCATGGAAATCTCTTGTGAGGTAAGAAAACTGAGATTGATGCTCCTCTTCTACATGATACTAGCAAGGTAGGCTGACTTAGGAGGGTGAATAACAGACTCAGTCTGGGGGAAGGCATGATAAAGTTGCTGATGAAACCAACAAAAATCTGGCAGCCACGTTCAGATTCATTTTCTCAATAAGAGACCCAACCCTGATCCATTTGTCAGTGTTCTCAAAAATCTTAGGCCCCAATCATACTTTCAGTTCATCTAGAGATGCACCAATAGGCAGTCCCTCATAAGGGAGCACAGAATGCAGCAGCCTTCTCAATACAACATTGATATGCTCACTTTAGCAGTCTACCACCGCTTCTATGGCTGTAATAGACCTCACTGGTCTGAACTCACTCACCTACTTTTTGTTCTTAGGCACCAGTGCTCCACAAGTTGTGTATAAATCTCTAACCTAAGTAGGGATATATAGGCCTCGGGTCCTTGTGAGTTGCTCAAACTCATGGAAGCGAAGGGTAGCCAAAACATTAGGATATTTGTCCAGCCGAAAAAAGCTTTTGTTCTATGATTGTTTGGACCCCATCACACTTTAAATTTATTCAACATCTACGGTTGAGGCACGATGGTAGGTGTAGCGGTTATTGGGGTTGCTATGCTTGCTCTGGGATGGCTAAGGAGTGGTTTCATCTACTTTGTCCTTAGAGGGAGTGGCAACATCTGTTGAGACTCTGTTTGCTTAAAGTTGAGACATATTTTTAAAGCTTGTTCTACCTTTGAATCAGTGGCTGGTCATCTTTGACCTCAGACTTCTCAACCAGGGCGTCGATAGCTCCTCTTTTCTATGCTACGTGTTTCATAAGTCTGCCCTTTTCTTGTGAGAGTTCATCGCTTCTTCTCTTTCGAGGATTTTATCCTTCTTTATTTATGTGTATACTTTGTGTTTATTTTTTCTAGGTTTGTATGTTCTGGATGGTTCATGCCATATATGCAAAAAAATTGTGATTACTCAGAAGAAAAATTAAATTCAAACACAAGAAATAGTTGTAGACAATTTTTTTGTTCCACTCGGCAATGTGCCAAATCTCTTTGGTGATCTAGGTTGAGCTTGCCGCCTTGATTAGCTTGCAATCTAGGCAAATTGGTGATGCAAAAGTCTAATCCTGAGTCGATGACTAGATTTCGATGATAACAAGGTTTTTCACCGAATGAGGGAAAAAGAGGCATGCAAAGGGCAATGCAAAGTCCTATTGGGGAATCGCCGACTACTTTCAGCGATCACAAATGTGTCTGCCCAAAGATATAGATCTTATAGAACGAAGGACATGAGTTAAGATCGGTCTATAACCACTAGGTGAACCACCAAATCATTTGTTGAGGGTGATCCAGCTCGCCGAATGACACAACATGCCCAATTTTAAATCAACCTGTCGAATCCCATCCTTACGATCTTTGAAAACAAAATCAAAGCATGAAAACAAGAATTTCACCTAAACCTCATACTTCCCATCACCCTGGAGTACTCAGACTTCTTCTAGTTTGTTGAATTTGCCCATCTATCTATGATCTACCTTGCCTCCACAGAGTAATTTAAGTTATTTAGCTCAAATATGGGCTACTTAGACTTCACACAATCATCCCAAAAACTAACATGCAACACCCATTTCACATTTAATAAACTCACGGCGCAAACACTCTGGAATTCAACTACTATAACATTTTAGGCAAAATTTACGAATTAACAATAGCATCAAAACAACTTATTTCTATTAGAGAGACCCAGCACACCTCATTCTTATACTATAATTCCAAATGAGAGAAAAATTAAGCAAAAATAAGTTCGGGGTTTTAGAGGCTTACATTCAATGCAGATCAAATTGATATTTGTAACTCTAGGCAGCAAAGAACTCCAACCCCAAGCACTAATTACCAACTAAAATACTAGTTTACGATAAAAATCTAAGAACAAAGTACCTTTTGTGTGATTTTGGAGAGTTTTAAACAAGGGAAATGAGAGATTCAAAAATTTTGACTGTTGGTATTTATATTACCGTTCAGTACTTGTGCATTCAGCTATGTTAGTCAACTTGCTTACCCTCTAGGCGAAGCGCCTAATGGCCATTTATCTCGCCATTTCTTCAAAATCTTCAATTTTTTGGGGGCAAAATTATCAGTTTCCATCGAGGTCACCAAACTAGTTAGAGATATGCCGGGATAGATGATGAGTTTGCAGAGTTTTACAGACTTTGAAATGCATTTGCGTTGACCAAACAATGTATTTAGCTAGGCTCACCGACCTGTTTTGTGGAACACTATATAGATTTTCTGCTGGACAAACTTGTTATATTCCACACTTTTCTCATTTTATCATGAAACAACAACACACCATTATTTATAAAAATAAAATCCTACGTTTACAACCATGGGTTGCCTCCCAAGAAGTGTCTTATTTAACATCGTGGCTCGATGTAGATCCTTCCTCACTCTATATCATTAGATATGGATCTAATGTCACTAGGTAACCCCAATATGTTGTTTGGATGGAGCTAAGGCACTACAAACTTCGGGGGTGATTTGATGTGTTGGATTGATCTAGAATGATATCCAATCAATTGATTTAACGCTTTCAGATTCTCTTTCATTTCGTCCAACACTCGATCTTAATCGGTGATCTTTTGGAGAATAATTTGAAGTGTGTCCTCAACACAGCTTTTCTCATCTTCTCTAGACTTCTTGCGCTCATGAGGAGGCATATACCTCTCTTGGAGTTTGCACTCGTTTTCCACCTCAAACTTTTTAATGGTCAAGTCATTTACTTGAGATACAAGTGCAATTAGCTTAAAGTCACCCTCAACTTCTTGATATACCTCAATCGACTTGCTACCCACACCTTTGTCTATGCTTAGACGACCTGCATACACAAACAACTAAAAAGAAAAATAATAATACAAATAAAATTCATAAATTACATTAAAAATAACAAAAACTCTAGTGACCAACATCTTCACTTTACTCCACTCCTCAGCAGCGATGCCATTTGATGCTTATCGTGACAAACGATACTAATCTATGGTTCGAGTGTCTATGATTGTCGATAACATAATAATCCAACCAAGGGTTGGTCCCATGTCCCAAGAAAAAGATAGTTAAAATAGTAGTTCAACTAGAATTTTATTCTAATTTTTTATAGCTTGGAGAAATTATCGAATAAAAAGAAAAATAAGTTAAAGGGGTGACACGAAAATGTTAAATATCAAAGGGCGTTTTGTAACTAGTTTAGTAAAAATGGTAAAAATTCGCAAGATAATATTGACGCTTTAGCTGGAAATAAGTTCTCTCTCGTGCAACTTACCCCACTTCAAATCGGTTCACACCCATATACCGCATGAAATCAAGTCTACTCGTTACCCTACTCACTCTCTCAAGCTGAGTGTTAGCATATGGTACTTGGGCTCACTCTGTCTGTATGAAGCTCATGTCGACCCACTCCTAAGGTCATAAGTCTAGTAGTCGTAATTTCGGGACCTCCCTCTTGGGTAAGCCGAAAAAACATAGGTAGCTTTGAATTTTCTACTACCAACCCATTCAATAAAACGAAAACCACTATGTGAGATCGCCATTAGAATACATCTAATTTATCTTCAAGAAACACCCAACAATAATATCAACTCACATTTGCTAAATTGTACCCCAAGAATGGGGGGTTTAGCCACACATCAAGAAATAAAAAAATATAATGAAATTAAATGGGTATAAGGAATAAAACGTTGGTTTAATAAGAGGATGAAGAATAGAGATGTGCTACTTCCAACTTGGGGAAGATGAACTCTTATCTTCAAGTCTCCAAAAAACCATCTCCAAACTTGAGAGAAAATACAAGAAAGATAATATTCTAAGGTAAAAGTTCTGATAATGTTGGGATAAAACAAGTATAGATCTAGTATATGTAGATTCAATAAATAGTGTTATAGAGAATCATTCGGTGATGTTAGTCGCGCTCGCCGAATGACTCGGTGATTCGCCCTTCTTATGGTTCATCAACTCTTGTGCTTTGCCTTTAGCATGTTTGTGTCCTAGATCATTGTGCGGTATATCTCTGCCTTGTCGAACTAATCGATGACACATCAACTTCTCATTTTATCGCCTTTTGATTCACTTCCTTTTAGTGCTTCGCATACTTGAACAAAGGGCAAAGTGCGTCCCGTCGCCGATTCGCCAAGTTTGCTTGGCAATGCTCCGACTTCAGCTTTTACGTTCTTTTTAGCCTTTTTGTGCCTATATGTCCATGCTTCCACTAAAACTTCAAATACCTCAAACTTAAGTTCTTTCATCTTATATTGAGATAAAATGAGCATTTGAGGACACTATTTCTATTAAAATCGAGCCGTGGATTAGTCCAATTTGTGGACTCATCAACTATCTTTCTAAATCTAACTATAAGATTTTAGCCTAAATACTTTAACCCTCACAACTAAACTAACAACTTAAACTCAAACTCTCGCAAAACTCTCTCAACTAAGGACTACTATCACATCCGGAGAGCAGCCCCTAGATGTAACCGGTGTTGGTGTCCTCGAAGAGGACTCAGATAAGCCCTTAGAATTTGTCATAACATATCATTGGTTAAAAATTATGGAAAATTAAAAACTTTTGCATATACTAAGTGAAGTATTGAAGCTTACTTAGGATTCTCTTTTAGCAACATGATCAACATTCATATGATATTCTAATAAAATTGTCTCACATAAAAACCATCTAAAGAGTACGAATCTTGGACTTAGCCAATACAACATCAATATGCCATGTAGGCCTTACTAAAGTAGCATTCAATGATAAAAGGTATAAAAGTATGTATTTTTAACTACTATAATCTTCAATGAAAAGGTAGTATCCCTGAACATGAGGACCTACCAACACTTGGAGAAAGAGTCCCAAACTTCTTCAATCGACCTTCTTAAGCTTCAATGAAACCCTACATTTTATAGATATATAGAGGATATGGGTTAGTTACCACTTGTAGTAAGTATGGGTATATGCACATAAACCATTTAATGATATGCATGAAAAGGATCATTTCTTTAGAAAGCATGCTAAGTCATTTGAAAGCCATTAATGCACATACAATAGAACATATACAAGATAAGGATCACAACAACATAAAGCATGATCATAATTAAAGACATATCATCATAAAGTTATATTAAAATTTCATGTTCAATAGTTCATATCAACATAACAAACAACACTTACAAATGATCCCATCCCAAGACTACAAGTGCAATGCTCTTTTGAAGCCCCATAACCCCACATAATCAAGTAAACAAGATAGGAGACCATCAGAATGATTTTCTTCATACAACTTATATAATAAGTAGTCATCATCACATGTAGCAATATAGACCAATACATGTTCATCAACATAACCAAAATCATGTAAGAGCAATATCATATATCTAAGCATTATACATTTCATGTTTATATTACATAAGAACAATCTCCTAGGACTTCCCTTAGAGTAAACTTGTGCAATGTCTATGTAGAGTTCCATACCCCTAAAACTTAGTAGACTCCTCAAGTTACACTAATCAATATCCATTTGATTTAGCCTTTAATTTTACTTGAGAGAACAATCGCCTTAACCTACCTTAGTCTATGTGAGCTAAACATGAAATCCTGTGTCATTAAACCCCATACCGAGAGAAGGTGTTCTACTTGCCAAGGTAGAACCAAAACATGAACATAGCATTATAGGTGGATCCACTAGCTAGTATTCCTATGGAGGTAACATAGTTTAAGAACTAGGAGATATATTAGAGACTCATAGTTCCACATTACATGCATCATCTATCTCATGAGAGTCATTGTGAACCTACCTGTAACTTGGGAAGGGACACCTCTCATATTTGGGTCACTCGGTGCTAAGCTAATGTCCCTTTTTGAATAACCTTTAAGTTAACATTTATCATAAATCTTATCATAGGCCATAGGAGACTATATCCTTGTATAAACATGATCATTAGTTCATTAGGTTTAGGATGAGAATTTCCTTTCATCACAACCCTTCATTAGTGAAATTAACATATCATAGTCATATTGTGTAAGGCATACAAGAGGGCCTCATCAACTTGTATTATCATATCCTTACCTTTATCTCACATTTAACATATTCATATCTCAACATATATGCATAGAAACATCATACATACTTTGGTTGCATAAAAACATCAATTATAGGCCAACCTCAACATAGTAGAGAAATCATAACTTTAGGGGACTTAGCTATTGCTTCAAAAAATCTTCATCAAGAACTTATTATTGAATCACCATAGTAATTCAATAACATAATGAATTACACAATAACATGACCAATACCAACCACTCAAGTCATATACAAGACCACTCTATAGTTAGGGTGAAGGGAAAGGGTTCATTTATGAGTTTATTCAAACAATCCTGCCATTCCCTACATTACATGACATTAAGTGAAAGTTATAACATAATCAAATTCCTTATTTAGGGAGAGAACATGCCTCACACGAAACCAACAATACCATATCAATTATTCAACAATACGTCCTTAATTAGCCATAGAAAATAATAATTCTTCGTCATTAGTCATAAATTTCGAGTTTGGAAGAAAATCCATTTGTAGAGTAAAAACCCTAGGAATTAGAATTGATAAATATCGTCTTTGAAAGGACCTTTTGTTAATAGGAAACCCAAGAGTGAATAACCCATACCTTATTGATGAATTTATCCATGAATTTTGAACAAAAAACTTGGAGACTTTGTCTGCTTCCTCAAGCTTTCTTGTTCTTCAATGGTGGTTAAATGGACAGAGAGTTTTGAGAGAGATGAGAGGGATTTGATAATTCTGATTTTGAGTGCGTGTAAATGGGTTAAAAATGACCTAATCCCAACATAAAATCGTCCCTAAGATTACTCAAAAGACCCATCACTTAATTTTTTCTTTTTGTGAAGTTAAACTGACTTAAAAAAGATGCAGATGAATTTGGGAAGTGGTTGCGTGTCGTGGGGCCAATCGCAATTCCTTTTTTGAAAATTTGGGTTGAGGCAGTGAGCCTCATGTAGGTTCTGCATCGCGAGGCAAAATTTTCCTACCCAGTGCTGGCTGCGCGACGCGCAAGCGCTTCCATATATTGGCTATCGCAAGCTGTTTTGGCAGCTTGCTCGCCAATGTTTAGGTCCTCCTCAAGGACTCTTCGGGTGGTCCTTCGGGATTCGTTACCAGAATTTTGAACGCTTTGTACTATATTTTACCTATTTAAAGTATT
This sequence comes from Solanum pennellii, assembly GCF_001406875.1. Taxonomy (NCBI): domain Eukaryota; kingdom Viridiplantae; phylum Streptophyta; class Magnoliopsida; order Solanales; family Solanaceae; genus Solanum; species Solanum pennellii. Next base: position 68,088,809 of record NC_028637.1, on the reverse strand, counting down.
ATTACAAGTTTTGAACTTCATTTGAACTCCGAAATCTTCACCAAACATAGGGACGTCTACTAGTTCAATTTAGCTAGTTTCCGGACGTCAAGGTCTTTTCTTTGTCGTTTTAGATCTAACATTTTCTAATTGAGTTTATTTCATTAATCTAGGTCTGTTAAAATCATTTTAAACATTATTTAATAGGCGAAGCTCTAGTCTAAGTCATGGAACTTTCGTTGTGTTACAACTACATTGAAGAAGAAGACCAAGGTTTACCTAGGACTCCAAGACCACGACTTTCTCCCTTGTTTTAAAAGGATTTTCTCCAGTTATGGATGCTTTAAAATACTGGGAATATTTACCCAAGAGTCCCTCTAAAAATGTAATTACAAAGTTCGCCAACTTCTAGGTTTTCAATCCAATTCGTTGACCTTATCTAAAGATAATTTTATTGATCTAAATTGATTATTTATGATTTTATATGAATGTTTTGATGAATTTATGTAGTATTGATAGTTTTTGAAGAATTCACCAAAAGACCCATGATTTTCCCTTCTTTCTCAATTCTAAATCCTAGCTTGTGTTGGATGATGATTAAAGGATGAGAATTTAGTATGTTATCTTGTTATGCGTTATTATTTGATGATATTTTTCTATAGGATGTATGAATATCAATTAACTAGGGTTGAATCTTGAAAGAGTCCTTGAAGTGTATGGTAAGGTCCTTCAATGTGATGGGTTTGTTATGTTGAATTGCTGATCCACTTGTGGTGGAGGTGCTTAATTGATTTATGTATTGTGAAGTTGAATTAGATTTATCTTCCCTATACCCTAGTTATGGCAAAGAATGATATGCTATGAATATGAATGTTGTGAGATGTTTATGGCAGTGTTTTTATGTGAATAGAAGGTAATTCTCGTGAACACTATATGAATATGATATGAAAGATGTAATATCGCATGATGTTGGTTCTTTGATGATGAAAGGGTAATCTCATCTTTGAAACCCTTGAGCTACATGATAAATGAGGGGTAAGAACTAATATTAAGTAAAGGATAAAGGTTACTTTAAAAAGGGAATTTGTGCTTAGCACCAAGTGGATATGTAAGTAAGATGGGATCCATCCCAAAGTAAGGGAGGTTCCCACTATGATATCTTATGAGATGGAAACCCACACGTTATCAAGTATAAGGTTTCTAATAGCAATCTCCATATACCGCAAATATGTGCCAACATAGGACTTTAGCTAGTGGATCCACCTAGATGCTATAATTTATGTATACCCTACCTTGGCAAGTAGGAGACTCTCTTTTTGCTGTTGGAGGAAGACACTTCATCCCATGTAAGATCACATGGTCTTTGTCGGTTATGGCAAGAATCTCCCTGAAGTTAAAGAATGAACTAATATAAAGACATGAATTCTAACTAGGGATTTTTGAGGGATGATACTTAGTGTAGGTGAGGGTATGGGACTTCACCTATGCATTGTACAAGTGATTCTTAAGAGGGGTTCTTGTGTGAGTTCTTTATGTATGGGAACTTCTGAATAATGTTAAGAATTGTTTCGCTTATTGTGATTATTGACGAAGAATGTGTCTATACTTATGACTTTTTTATGGTTTACTTAGTATATGTGGGGGTATGGGACTTCATATGTACATTGCACAAGTGAGCTTCAAAGGGGGTTATGGGTGGTGTCTTTATGGTGTAATATTAAATGAACTCAAGGATGTAAGATATGAATTGTAGCATTGCATAATGTTGCATATGATCATGAATTTCTCTTTATCTTATTATTTGCGTTGATTGTATATTCCTTGAATGTGCATTATAGGTTTTAACTTGAAATAGCATGTTTCCAAGAAAGGTCCCTTTTATGCATGTTTTTACTTGTTGTAATTGCATTGCTTCCATGCTTAGTACATGTGGTCCATACTAACCCATATTTCTTCTATTTTTCTACTATGTGTAGGTTATGGTTTTTAGGTTCTTGTTTCAATGAAGGAAGGCTTGGATTGCATTCTCCAAGACATGGGTATGTCCTCAAGATACAAGGACTTTATAATTCAACTATGTTTTATTTTGTTGCAATAGACTACTTATGTTCTCTTTTCTAAAAGACTTTTGTATTTTAAGGGATATGTTCCCTATTTGCGACTCGATATTGTACTAGATAGTTTCATGAGACGACATCTAGACACTAATTTTCTAATATGATAGACTCTGACATTGATGTTGAATAATTTTCAAATTCTACATTATTCAATGTCTTTATGCAATGATTATTATGGTAAAGGCTCGTATAAGTTATACGCTCAAACTTACTTCTCAAATAAGAAGTAAAGCGGTCATACCGAGTAAAGAACCCAACTAATGAGGTTGGGATTGTTCCCACGAGGAAAATAGTTCAGACTTAACTTTATTCTATTATTACTATTATTTAGTCAATTATTTCCCTAGAAAACAAAAGACAATAAAGGGGGGTTTATTTCTAATTTAATGAAAATAATTAACTAAATTAAAGTAAACAACTAACTGATTCAAATCTTGGAGCTTAATCAATTAATAAAAGTAACTAGGGCTTAAGTGTTCCCCACAGGTTCCTAACTTGATAATTCTAACTATAACAATTCTTTCCTAGTATCTTGCATGTAAAGTGATAAGTTATGTATCTCTAAATCCTTGGTCCGGCATCTGGAAAATTTCACTACGCACCTTGGTCCGGCTACGTGTGTTGCTATATTAACCCTTACCTTTACCTCATATTAAGCATTGTATTCGATATTTGACTAAGTTATTACTTCGTACCAATCGACACTAGCCTATAAGATAGTGTACACTGAATCTATGTTGATAATTATTTTCCTATTATCTACCTCCTTGGTCCAGCAAGTAGCATTAAGGCGAGTTCTAACGTTGGCAATTCGTTAAAAAGACTTCTAATCGAAAGAATTATCAATACATGCAAGACACTATTCTAGAATTGCTATTTTAGTTAAATTTTACCTCATTATTCGCCCATGGTTCCCACAACCCTAGTTATGGAGTTTTTTTACCCATGGTCATAATCACACTATTCATATATTTAAAATAAGAATTCATGCACTTACTTTAATGAGAATGAATAAAATCCAGAAATTCACTTGATTAATCAACAAAAACACAAAAAATTAATTCCAGAAAAAGTCTAACAATTGCCGAAATTAATCCTTCCATACTTGAACAAAAGAACTAAAGATTATCCAAAAGTCTAACTATCAAAAAGTCTAACCCCAAAAACGAGGTTTTTCGAACTATTTATAATAAAAACAAATAACTAATAAAAGAAGGATTCTAATTACTGAAAATTTGTCAAAACGTGTCTGGGTCAATGAACCTCGTGATGGACCATCGTTGTCACGATGGACCGTCATGGCCTCCGTCGTCCCATACTTCACAAATTCTTCTGCTGCTTTCTTCATTACCCTCAACGAACAGGTATGATGGACCGTTCCAAGCACGAAGGTCCGTCAAGGGTCTCTGTTCCATAATACTTTAACTTCATGGAATTTGCGTACTGGGACTACTCTCTGATCATTACAACGAACCAGCAGGACGGACCATCGTGGCTATGACTGTCCGCCATGGACTTCCATAATCCCACACTAGGTTAGACTTCCCCATCTTCCTTCAGTAGCTTCTCTCCTCACTATGATGTCACCTACGGACCGTCACAGGCTCGACGGACCGTCATAAGCTCCGTAGGTGGTCTCTTCTGCATTTCTCACTCAAAAACTTCCGCGTTCATCTTTGGACAGATTTCCTACAAATAAGGAGAAACTTTCTTAAAAATCAATACAAAAAGGCTTTTGGACACACAATAAACTTAAGAAAAAAGCATTAAAAATACCTTGAAACCACGGTACATCCACACCTTCAAATTAAATTCGTTGTTTTTCCTCAAGCGACGCACTATGACTCACTACAAAATCTTTGTACAAGAGTATCCATATTTTAGCTTTGGCATTCATTTGGCTATCAATCCGATCATTCTCATCATGTTTATACATGTTATCACTATTAGGCTTGAATTATGTGGAACCAGACCATGACACAGACTCACCAATTTCTCACCGAGGTGATAATATTTCCCGTATTGCAACTAGTGTCCTCACTTCAAAATAACATCCTCATTTTTTACTCAATGATTTCAGTTTGAGTACAAGCATTACTTTTCAACACTCACTCTCAGAACAAATTCACAACTCATTCATACATATTGTCATAAGCTTGCCTTATTCTCACTGCTTTAAGTTCGCCATACAACTCTTAGAATCACGATAGGACTTTCTTATCTTGTAACATAGGCTCAGGGTCAGGTAGGGTATATTTAGGTATACTTTAGTGACTTGTTTCCCTTATTGACATATCGGTTGAGTGTCCTACCTTTTCTTTGCTTGTACTTATTATATTTTTCTTATTTCACTTTTCTTTCAACTGCTTCTTGAGTCACTTTACTTTTGTTCTTTCTCTCTCTTTGTTCTTTCAACCCCACTTTTCAGAGCATTCCTCGTAATAGCCACCCTCAACTCATGGCTTTTCCATGAGTCAAAGTACACAATACCCAAAGTTGGGTCAGGGCGACGAAAAGGTTTTTTGCTGCATTATGCACCCTCAACTTATGTTTTTAACATAATATTAGGTGCACATATCCAAGGAGGGACCAGGGCCAACACATTATTCCCAGAAAATATTAGTTGGGCTGAAAAAGAAAGGTCAATTTTAAGCTCAAATCATTTGGATCAAAGAGGGATTAATTTCAATTGGTTTTTTTATGTAGTTTAAAAATAGGCTATATTGAACAAGGGCCTATGATCCTTTCCTAATTATCTATTATAGCTTAATTTTAGCAAGACTAACCAGGCAAGTTCTAGCTCAGTACAAATAGTTGACTATTCAAATTTTCCTCACACTCACTTGACATCTCATTACTTTACCAGATTATCAGACACCTAGTTCGAGTCTTAGACTTAGGGTCATGCAGTTGTGTATCTCTATGTCATTCTTAGCGCCACACATTTATCAATTACTGTGCCTAGCCATGTATTATTTTTATTACATCAGGATATCATTTTTATTTTAACCATCATGCTTCACAGTTATACTATGTACACAAGATATAGACATGTCGGTTCAACAATAAAAGTAATCAGTCTCTTGGGGGAAAAGAACACAGGCAAGAAAACCCCAAAAGAGGATCGTTAATTGGGCTACTCAGACTTCACCCTAGCACTCAATTTCCGTTTACCCCACCACCTACAAAAAAGATATGCAATTGTCCCCAATGCATTAAAAATTGAAATACGAGAGTGGTAGGTGAAGCAAACCTGGGGCGCAAAGCGTCGGCGATCAGCAAGCTGGTGGATGTGGTTCCCCGGAACCCACTACCTATGTAGTTTGGACACCCTCAGTAGTGTTCTCATCAGCAACAGCACTATCAGTATTGCCTCCCGTTGTCTCCACAAATCTTAAGCTAGATGCCCCAGCAGCTGACTCTACAACCCTAATTTGACGCGCCTCCTCGTCAGCAATCGAGGCTCTCCTTGCAGCCTCCATCTAACGACTCTCCTTCTTCCTTGCCCTAGACTCATCCTTCTCTCGACCCCTGCACCTCTTGGTATTTTCTCGAGGGGGAGGTGGTGGAATCTCAAAAATGGCGAATAAAGCAGCCAACACTATGTCCTTAGCAGGCGCTGCAGAAGGGGCCTCAGACTCAAGCACCCTAGCCGCTAGGATCATATCAATATCTGCTCGCAGACTCTCAACCGCAAACTCAAGGGTCGACACGTCCACCGGAGGGGCTAGCCAGGCTAACACCCGCAACTAAAAAATTTCTAAGCGCTGATGAACCTCAGCAATCTTCCGTTGTGTATGATCTGTCATCTTACGCTCCAAGCGCTCCTCCGTCTCAGCAATAGACCTATGCATCCAAGGCTTGATGAGATGCAGAAGTGTGACCATCTGATCCTGTAGTTTTTGGACCCTAGAAAGCGGGATCAGAGCGGGGAAAGGGGTTGAGCGAGAGGAGCTAGGGGCAGTGCTACTACCCGGGATAGACTCAATCGGGGTATTGTCAGTGGTTGCAGAAGTAGCATGCGCTACAGTATCAACAAGATTCTCACCAAGTGGAGGCACCTCTTGACGGGGCCCTCTGCGTGGAGCCAACTCATTGGCCTCATCCCTAATGAGGTCGAGATCAACAGTGCCCTGCGGATTCTTGAGCTGATCAATGTGCCAGATGGGCACACCTGCGGACCTTCATAATGAAAAAATCATGCATGCAAAAGGGTAAGTAGTGGTAACCTTGAAATCCCTCTCGTGAATGACCGCCTGTAGAAGCCAAGCGAAGTCAACCTCAAACCTGGCTATCATCGCTTCCATCAGAACTGCGTGATCCCATGTAACTATATTATCTGCAGTCGTGGGGGAGAGGTAGTGGCGGACAATCAACCATAAAAACTTAGCCGTGAATGTCAAGTTAGCCTTCCTAATGGCTCCCTTCGGCTCCATTACCCAGTCAGCACCCTCTCTATCAATAGATAAGTGCAGGTTCATCCACCTCTTGGTGGTTTCTCTCAGCGATGGCTCACGCAAGTATTGGCCATCTTTAATAATTTTCCACCGGTAGTAAAACTCGGCGGTGAGAGGGGTCCTGGTGGTATCAAAATCCTCGCCGTAAAGATACTGGCAGATGGCTGGCAGGGAGTTATCGACCCGTATGCCGGGTACTCTGACGTGCTCAAGTGGGGCCTGTTTGACGGGGGCAGCCCGCCTATCGATCTGTGATCGGAGAGTAGCCACATAAGAGGAGTAAAACTCTTGAACCAACTCCTCACTGTTGTGGCCCAAAGAACGGTTGTCCACTCTGTTGGTGTCTAGTAAAGATACTGTTGATATATGGCACGGTGGGGAGACTTCCCGTAAAGACCCGCGTCTCTTGTGTAAGGGTCCGTGTCATGACACCTTTATCATTTAGAAACTTGGCGTTTGAATACACTTGGTATTGCCCGTCAACATACCACCGGTTGGGTGGACGGAAATCGGGGCGACAACACCAGTCGAGAATCAGGACTGTCAGCCTCATCAGACGAGGCAGACTGTGCGGCCGTGGCAGGTGCAGAGACTTCTGCGGACCCGGAGGCTTCCTCCGACCACAAAACTCCTAAGGAGCCAGACACTCCTTCTTCTTGTGTAGCTGACCTACAAGGTGTGTCGATTAGTGTGCGCTCCTCATCAGACTGGGATGCAGTGATTACATCGGATGCCACCTTTTTGGGCATAGCTCTGGTTGCACGTGCAACTCGTGCTAGAGTGGCAGTGCCTGGGGGCACGTACTCAGGATCATGCTCATCATCAGAGCCTATAACCAGTCGGGCAAACGGGGCGACAGGCTTTGAACGCCCACGTGCGTTAAATCGATCTTGTTTCGTTGTCATTAGAGATAGTACTGTAAAAGAATAATTATTAGTACTAGAAGGAGCAAACAAGACAAGAAAAAACGAGACAAAATACACATAAGAGAAAAGTTGTAATGACATCACTGTAGTAGCAGTGAAACACGATGGACCAGGTGATGGATCGTCGTGAGTATGACGGACGTCATGGGGTCCGTCATGTCGTAGTTCAACGATGTTTGTTTGGAGAATCCTGAAGGAAAGTCTCTGACAGTTCTGATGGATAAGCAGGACGTACCTTCGTGATAATGACGGTACGTCGTCGATGTCCGTTGTGGGAAACTTAGAAAAAAATGGAGACCATTAGGACAAGGGTCTCTGACCGTCATGACAGTTGTGCAGGACGGTCCATCGTGGTTATGACGGTCTATCATAGATGTCCATCATGGGGCACTTAGAAAAAAATAGAGACCCTTAGGACAAGGGTCTCAGACCGTCATGACGGTTGTGCAGGATTGTCCATCATGGTAATGACAGTCCGTCGTAGATGTCCGTCACTGGCACTTAGAAAAAGTTGGAGACACTTAGGACTAGGGTCTCTGACCGTTATGACGGTTGTGCAGGACGGACCGCCGAGGGTACGACGCTCTGCCGTTGATGTACGTCAGTGGACACTTAGAAAAAAATGGAGACCCTTAGGACAGGGATCTCAGGCAACCATGACGGTTGTGCAGGATGATAATAACGGCCCGTCTAAGATGTCCGTGAGAGGACACTTAGAAAAGTGGAGATCTTTAGGAATAGGGTCTCTGACAACCAAAACGGTTGTGCAGGACAGACCATCGTTCCTACGACGGTCCATCGTATGTGTCCGTTGGTGGACACTTAGAGAAAATGAATAGTGGGATGTTGGAACAGACCCTATGACAGTCCGTCGTGGGTACGACGGTCCGTCGTCGGGTTATCATTCTATCATTCAGTGAAAGAACTGAGGATGCCACAATAATCCTCTGTGACTCAAACGGAATACTTAATGTTAACCTACATGTTCCTAACCCAAATACCTAGCAGACTAGAAATGCTAAAGCACCAATTTCTAAGGTTTTAACAAGGCAATTCGAGGACTCTCAACCTAGGTCAAACAAAATTTGATCAATGAACAAAGACCCACCAAAAAGAAATAGGCTAATAGTAATTGAAAAACAAAAATGCAATGTAAATGGGTAGAGATCAGAGACACATACCTGAGAAGAGGAGAAAAAACAACCAAGTGAGGCACTTGGTTATCAAGAGCAGAACCACAGCAGCATACTCCGACCAGTAGAAAGGAGATTTTTGGAATTGGGGATTTGGGGATTTGGGGATATGATATGGATCAGTTGATACAGAAGACGGTGAGAAAGGTAGGATGTTGGAAAGGGAGGGAATGGGAGAAGGAGGGAAAGAAATGGTTGAAATAAAGGGGTGCGGGTTTTAAAGGTTGGCAATTTCAAAAATTCCCTAGCCGGGTCAGGTCAGGTTGCTGGTTAATGACGCAATGAGTCCCCGACGACGATCCATCACATATGTGACGGTCTGTCATGGGTTTCGTTATGGATGCCCTAATTTTTAACATAAATAAAAAACATACCTGGCACGACGGATTCATGCGAAGGTCTGTCGCATGCGTGATGGTCCGTCGATGTATCCTTCAGTGAATGTTGCGGAGTGATTTTCTGCAAAATTTTCTGGTGATGTTCCTGCAAATTTAAAACCCATTTCTAGAAAATTCTACCATTACTAGAAAGAAAACTATACGTATTGGGTTGTCTCCCAACCAGCGCCTGATTTAACATCGCGGCACGACTGAAGATACTTGACTACTCAGACTTCATCAAGATGGTATGCCTCGACCACTTCATTTGCCGATTCAGCATGCCCGAAATAGATTTTTATTTGTTGTCAATTCACCTTATACCGCACACCCTCCTTGGTTTCCAACTTAACTGCTCCATGAGGGAAAAGTTGGGTAACCAAGTAAGGGCCAGTCCATTTGGACTTGAGCTTGCCCGGAAACAAGCGCAACCTAGAATTGTATAAAAGCACCAAATCCCCAACCATAAACTCTCGTTTTTCAATTTTTAGGTCATGGTACTTCTTCATCTTTTCTTTGCAGGATATAGTAGATACCGATTGGAGCTCACCACTCTGCCTCATGGACCTACAAATGTTGAAGGTCACTTCTTCATTGTTCAACCGAAATTTCATCTGCCCCTTTTCCATATCAACTAAGGCCCTACCCGTAGCAAGGAATGGCCTCCCAACAATAATAGGCACTTCAAAATCGACTTCACAATCAAGAATAACAAAATCTGCCGGAAATATGAACGGCTCCACTTTTACTAGCACATCGTGGAGTATCGCTATTGGCCTTTTTAGTATTCGATCAGCCATCAGTAGCTGCATCGCAGTGGTCTTTGGATCACCCAAACCCAACTTCTTGTAAATCGAGAGGGGCATGAGATTTGTGCTTGCCCCCAGATCACATAATGCTTTCAAAAAATTTAATAACCTTACTGTACAAGGAATAGTGAACCCACCCGGATCTTCTTTCTTTTGTACTAGAGATCTTGTAGCAATAGCACTACAATGCTGCATTCTATCATCATCCTCAAAAGTGACCGATCTTTTCTATGTAACCAGATCTTTCATAAACTTGGCATAATCGGGAATTTGTTCTAGAACTTCAACATTGTTATAAAACGCCGAAATTTACCATCCTCGGTCTTTTTCACTAATATTTGAGGAAAGGGGGGTCTAGGCATGGGAGTTACCTTTTTATGCACTTCAGCATCTTTTCCAGTGCTATCTTCTACTTCACCACTAACTTCTACCACTTTATCATTATATTTTATCAATTTTTCCTCATTAGACGGAATAGGTGGGTCAATGGTCTGCTTACCACCCCGAGTAGTGATTTCCATATAGTGTCTATCATTTTTCGGATTTTGGACAGTGTTGCTAGGAAGAGTGCCCGGTTGCCGTGTGTTCACAGTCGCAGATAATTGGGCCATTTGCAACTCAAGCTGCTTAATTGATATTGCATGTGTATCAACTTACTGCCCAATACCCGCTAAATCACTCCTTAACTCTTTAATGTTCTCATCACTAGCATCGAACCTCCTCTTCATTTTGTGCAACATATCCTCAACTCGCGCCATACTACCTCCATCATCCCTTGGAGTAACTTCACAATTTTGAGGAGGAACATAGGGCCCATTCCTATCATTTAGTTACCATAGTTACCGTTGTTAAAGTGGTTGTCACGGTTGTAATTTCCATCTCGGAAATAATGACCCTCACGGTTATAGTTACCATAGATACGACCTTGGTTTCCTTGACCTTGGCGCCAATTCTCCTGATTTGAGCCTTGGGCACTCGGTCGGAAACCCCTCGTCTGCTCATTTACCGCATAGGAATCCTCCTCATAATAACATTCATCATTTGGTGGTGGTGGTTTAGACAAGTAGTTAACTGCATTTATCTTTTCTGCACCCCTAGTGACATGTTTTAATACCAACCCAAGCTTAGTTCTCATCTGAGCCATCTCTTCACGAATCTCATCTATGGCTGGGTTGTGTGTGGACTGCACTGTGAAGGTATTTTTTCCATTATCTGACTTCCAAGTACTCCAAGCTTTATTATTCTGGGAGATTTTCTCAAACTTTTTGGCAATCTCAACATAAGGACACTCCCCATAAGAAGCACCCACTATAGTATCCAATACCGCTTTATTATTATCATCCTTTCCCCGATAGAAGTATTCCTTCAATGACTCATCATCTATGTGGTGATTGGGGACACTTCTCAAAAATGAAGTGAATCTATCCCAAAAACTGCTAACTGACTCTCCTGGTAGTGCCACAAAGTTGTTCACTCTGTCTTCGTGATTTAGTTTCTTGGAGACCGGGTAGTAACGTGCTAAGAAAACGTCCCTTAGTTGGTTCCAAGTGAAAATTGAGTTATAAGGGAGCTTAGTGAACCAAATAGCAGCCTCTCCCGTCAGTGAGAGAGGAAATACTCTTAGACCTATTACATCCAATCCAAATCAGGCCTCCCTACACAGCTATTACACACTGCCCTTACCTTAGCTATATGGGTATGTGGGTCCTCAGAAGGTAGCCCTGAAAACAAACCTCTAGTAGTGAGCATTTGCATCAGACTTCTAGTTACCACAAGGGTGTGGCCTTGTGGTAGAAGGGGCAAGACAAGTTGCCCATCAGAGTCTGCAATATTATCATAACCTCAGTAGTATTCTTGAGGGTGTGGAGCGGGATTTTGTCCCCTTTGTTGATTTTCTCCAGGATCATCAGGTAATAAATGACTATGACATCAACCAGAGCTGGGATGTTCTGGTTTGGATCATCATCGTTAATACCCAAGTTTTGATTCATGTTGCATAGTGTACGCTCTAATTTGTGGTCGTAAGGAAACAAGGGTTCTCTTCCTCTCCATGTATTTGGCATACTAGGAAGATAGTTCTGCAAGAATCAAAAACAATAGAAAAATAAAATTCAGAAAATATTGACTAATCTTTACTAATAAGTCTAAGTTAATCTAAAAGCTACTTTCCCCGGCAGCGGCGCCAAAATTTGATACGCTCAAACTTACATCTCAAATAAAAAGTAAAGCGATCGTATCAAGTAAAGATTCCAACTAATGAGGTTGGGATCGTTCCCACGAGGAAAATAGTTCAGACTTAACTTTATTCTATTATTACTATTATTTAGTAAATTATTTCCCTAGAAAACAAAAGACAATAAAGGGGGGGGGGGTTTATTTCTAAATTAATGAAAATAATTAACTAAATTAAAGTAAACAACTAACCGATTCAAATCTTGGAGTTTAATCAATTAATAAAAGTAACTAAGGCTTAATGCTCCCCACATGTTCCTAACTTGATAATTCTAACTATAACAATACTTTCCTAGTATCTTGCATGTAAAGTGATAAGTAATGTATCTCTAAATCCTTGGTCCGGCATCTAGAAAATTTCACTCTAAATGTTGGTCTGGCTACATGTGTTGCTATACTAACCCTTACCTTTACATCATATTAAGCATTGTATTCGATATTTGACTAAGTTATTACTTCGTACCAATCGACACTAGCCTTTTAGATAGTGTACACTAAATCTATGTTGATAATTCTTTTCCTATTATATACCTCCTTGGTCTAGCAAGTAGCATTAAGGAGATTTCTAACGTTGGTCATCCGTTAAAAAGACTTCTAAACGAAAGAATTATCAATACATGCAAGACACTGTTCTAGAATTGCTATTTTAGTTAGATTTGACCTCATTATTCACCCATGGTTCCCACAACCCTAGTTATGGAGTTTAGTTACCCGTGGTCATAATCACACTATTCATATATTTAATATAAGAACTCATACACTTACTTTAATGAGAAAGAATAAAAAAATTCACTTGATTAATCAACAAAAGCACCAACAATCAATTCTAGAAAAGGTGTAACAATTGCTGAAATTAATCCTTCAATACTTGAACAAGAGAACTAAAGACTATCCAAAAGTCTGACTACCAAAAAGTCTAACACCAAAAACGAGGTTTTTCGAACTATTTATAATACAAACAAAACCTAATAAAAGAAGGATTCTAATTACTAAAATCTGTCAAAATGGGTCTGGGTCGACGGACCGTCGTGGTCACGACGGGCCGTCATGGGCTCCGTCGTCCTATCCTTCACAAATTCTTTTGCTGCTTTCTTCATTACCCTCAACGAATAGGTATGACGGACCGTTCCAAGCACAATGGTCCGTCTAGGGTCTCCGTTCCATAATACTTTAACTTCTTTGAATTTGGGTACTGGGACTACTCTTTAATCATTACGACAAACAAGCAGGACGGACCGTCGTGGCTATGACGGTCCGTCATGGACTTCCGTAATCCCACACTAGGTCAGACTTCCCCGTCTTCCTTCGGCAGCTTCTCTCCTCACTACGATGTCACCTATGGACCATGACAGGCTCGACGGACCGTCATAAGCTTCGTAGGTTATCTCTTCTGCATTTCTAGCTCAAAAACTTCCGTGTTCATCGTTGGACAGATTTCCTGCAAATAAGTAGAAACTTACATAAAAATTAATACAAAAAGGCTTTTGTACACACACTAAACTTAAGTAAAAAGCATTAAAAATACCGTGAAACCACGGTACATTAATAAGACCCTTCAAGTTCAAGTACTCTGTGTGATGACTAGGAGATGCTCTCGGGTTGTTACAGTTTAGGGTAAAATCTAACTAGAATAATGGGCTAAATCCGACCAAAGTGAAGTAGTTAAAGGATTGAATAATTAGGAAAAGACTCTATTACCCTAAATTAAAAGTCGATTGTCCCATCAATGGATCTACTGATGAGCCCTAAGTATAGTTATGATCCGTTCGGTCAGTCATTGTTTGGCTGTCAGAGGGATGAAATCATGGTTGTGAAACTAAAAGTCTATTGGACCATTGACAGAGTTGACTCGCGAGACATAATTCAATTGACAATCTATATGTGGCCTCCGTCGATGGCACCAACAACTTTTGAAAATATGGAATTTTTCCTTTCTCAAATATGTGATGTGAAAATTGTGAACCATAACACCACCTTTGGTGGAATCAACTAATCCAACACCCAATCAGGCCCATCTATGAATATCTCAAACCAACTCCTTCTTACCATCCTCAATATGAGTAACATTTCCCAATGACAACCGAATAAGAGAATCCACTACCAAATTTGCTATGCTAAGGTGATACAGAACACACATTTGATAATCCTTTCGTAACTCAAGTCCCCTTTTTAGTGATGATTTAGGTCTTATTGCTTAAACACATATTGCAATGTTTTTTGGTTGCTAAAAATATCTACATGAACTCCATATAAGTAATGTCACCATATCTCTAAAGAAAATACAATTGCCACAAGTTCTAAGTCATGGTAGGATAATTCCTAACACAATTCTTGAAGCATTACAATATAAACTACAAATCCATTAGTTTCTTTCGATAAAAATTATCAGGGTGGAAGTGAACCTATCTTTCAATTCTTGAAAAACTCTTTTAACAACCTTCCAACCATAAGAATTTAACTTTCTTTTGGTTCAATGCCATTAGCAGCGAGGCTATCGAAGAAAACCCTTCTATAAACCTTCTACAATAATCAGGTAGATTGAAGAAACTTCTAATATATGAATGTTATAGAGGTCTAGGCCAAATCTTAACCGCATCCATCTTCTTAGTCCAAGAAAAGCAATAGATCTTAACCAAAACTCAGAGTTTCTAAACTTTACAAAGAGTTTTCGGTCCTTGATGACTTGTAACACAATCATCAAATGATTTTTACGCTCATCTTCAGTCCTTGAATAGATCAAGATATCATTACTAAATAGGATTAAGAATATATCAATGTATTACCTAAACACCCTAATCATAAACCCCATTAATGTGGAAGGAGCATTAGTCAACCCAATGAGCATCAAGGTTGAAAAGTCTTTTTCAGAATTTCATCCTCTTTCACCTTCAGTTGGTGATAGCCGAATTGGATGTCAATCATATAGAAGTAATGTGCTCCTTGAAGTTGATCAAAAGAGTCATATATCCTTTGGGTATGATACTTATTCTTAATGTTAACCTTGTTGAACTGACAGTACTCAATGCGAATTCGAAGTGAACCCTCTTTCTTTCAAACAAACAAAACTAGAGCAACGCATGAAGAGATACTCAACCTCATGAAACTATTATCCAACAAATTTCCAATTTACCACTTAATTCCTTATGTTCATCTGCAGTAAATAGAGATAGGTTGCATATATGTGAGAGGGTTAATATTTTTTTTCTTTAAGACAAGAAACAAACTGACCTTTCGTCAAAAAAATTCCCTTCTTCCACTCTAGGATGAGTTCACTTGGAAAATGAAACTTGACTACACGGGTTCTACAATCAATAGAAGCATAAAAAAATGCAACAGATTCATACAAAGGATAACATTCAAATCTAACATATTAAGATCTATAATATCAACATGAGACTCTATAGGATAGGGAGATGAGACAGTTTCTATAGACTCATCTAGCCATAATAGATTCACCAATAGAAATAGAGACAGAAAAGGGTTTAACAATACTTCTAGAAGAATATCAAACCTCATAGCCATATATGTAATAAAAATATATAAGGCAGTACCAAAATCATAGAAAACATGAACATTAAGAAATAACACTATTTATGTACCAGTAACCATATCGAGAGAACCCTCTTGCTCATGAAGAGTCTGGAGTGCATAAAATTTGTTTTGCTTCAAACTCCCACTAGAACTTGATGAAGGGTATGGTAGAGTCTGTCAACGCTTATATCTTTTAAACTTAGTAAACTGATGGACAATATATTATCTTGTGATTTGTCTTTCCACCAACAAAACACTCAATAGAACCGGCTAGGCATTTTCCCTCATTCTTTCTTCCACATTTAGAAAAATTAGATGATGAATACCCACCACGAAATCCTCCTTGAGGTTTAGGGTTAAACACCCTATCTTTGTTGAACTTAGGAGGAGCATTAGAGGAACCTTGACCAACAAACCTTTGTCGAGACTTAGAACAGCCATGTCCATTGGACCTTGAATGTGACAAGTCACCATCACTGGTTCTTTCCTTTTTTTACCTCCCTATATAATTCTTAAGTTTATCTTCTTATATTTCTTGAGCATGCACAATTATGAGATAAATGTCATATCATTGATGAGCATGGTGGTACGACATTCTTTGACTACCATCTCAGACACTCCCAAAATAGACTTACCATAATTGCCCTAGGATCGACAACCATATTTGAGCATATATAGACAATTGTGTGAAATTGAAAGAATATTCCTTCACACTCATGTTTTCTTAAAGAAGGTTGATAAAATCAACTACCTTTGCCTCCATCTTCTCGATAGGAAAGAACCTATCAAGAAAAGCAACTATAAACCTTTCCCAATCGAGAGAACTTGCATCAACAGCCCTCTTTCCTTTTTATTTTTCAAACTGAACTTGACGAACACCCTTTAGTTGGTAAGCGACCAATTCCTTCTTTTCCACCAGTGTCACTCCCATGATCATCAACACTTTGTACAGTTCATCAATGAACACTTGAGGATCTTCCTCATCCTTGGAACCATGAATTCTAGAGGATTTATTCAAATGAAGTCCCTCCCTACAGATGTTAACGTACCCACATTTGGGTTCAAGGAGACAACAACCTCTCTATCGTCTTAAGCCATCATGGCTTGGGCAATTACTTGAAAATCAACCCTAAACTCAAAGTAGTCACTTGCTCAGCCAAAGGATCAACCGGAACTTGAGGATCTTGAGGAGGAGGTTCTCGTTCTTGGAAATTATCCCTCTCATTTGCATTTTTTCTAACATATTCTCTTCAAGGGGCCATATCCTGAAAAGCATCATATTCAAATTAGGAGAAGGTCATATAGAGATATAGTTTAGCGCACAACTTAGGTAATGATCTTATAGCTTCTTATTCATACATCTGGCGCGCCTCACACTCATAAAAAATTCTACTTCACTTGGCTTAGAGACTTCCTAGGACCTTTCCAAACCTTGTGCTCTAAATAACAAGTTTGTCATGACCCAAAGTGTACCCTAATCTTAACATGGTGTATAAGACCCCGAGAGGCCCTACACAAGAAACTTAGCATGTATCATAAAAGATAATAGAATGTAAAAGAGTTCAAAGACAGTTTTAATATCATAAAGAGTTTGACAAAAAGTACTAGAAGTCTGATATAGTCTCAAAGTCGTTTATTATACCAAAAAGTTATTGGGACATAACCCATGCAACACATACATAAAAGATCTGAAATAAAAGGACATGAAAGAAATATATAAGTCTTGCTCCTCAGAACATGAGGATTCACCTATCTTCAATGTCTATAAGGGATCACTAGCCATGAGTATTCAAAAAAAATGTTGAACCGTGCATTAGTGAAATAATAAAGGAAAGAGTATGTGTTAATACATAGAATATACCAAGTATGATAGCAATACATAAGTCGTGAAATCATGCTAAAGGACTTTGTATGACATGCAATGACAAAACTAAATCATAAAATAATTTGTTAGAAAACATAAGTCAAGATTTTGGTCAATGCAAGTTAAACACCTTTAAAATATTCTAAAGATACTTCTAGAAGTAACCTTAGTTAATTATTGTGGGAAAAATTCCATTTATTGACATATACAATAAGAACTATTACATGGAATCTTGTGTCTATCCCACAATGAAAGGAGATCTCCTTACTTGCCAAGGTAAGAACTATAAACTTCTATCTTAAGTGAATCCACTAGCTAATGTCTATCTAAGACAAACCTTTGTGACACATAGTTATTGGACATAGGTAATCACCACTTTTTCACTCGGTGATAAGCATAAATCCCAAAAGAAAGTCATTAATCTTACTTTTCTTGTCATGTTGCAATATGGGTAATGGTCACTTGTCCAATCATCTATGGAAGTGCACATCAAGTAGTCAATCCAAGATAGAATTCATTAGAACATCTCCTTAATCATGATTCATTTTAGGTGAAAATCTGTTCAACCTTATGAACCCTTTGTATGAGAAAATCCTTTTCCAGTCATGCTCGAGTCGTATGTGAGAAATTCTTTCACAAAAATAACAACATTGATGTTTTACACTCAAATCAACCTTAAACCATTTTCATCAATTTCATAAAGAAACATGCATATTTTCACAAATTTATCTTTCATAGTTTAAAACTCACGTCATATTATCATACTCTAGAAATGATTGGTCATGCATAAGTTCATGGAAATTCAAATTAAAAACATGCAATTACTTTAATTCTTGTATGAAAAGACATAATCAATCAATCTGATCATAATTGAAAGAAATCCATGGCAATTGAATAATACCCTAATTTTATTAGGGATCTAGCTTTACGAAACTGGGGCTTTAGGAAACCTTGTGGAGGAAAGATCTCCATAGTTGAATATTATCATACCTTTGATTTCAAAGAACAAAAGCTATGGTTGAAAATGATACTTGAATGGAACCTTGGCTTCTTCTTTTTCCTTACACTTAAGAGAATGAACTTGAGCTACTTTTTGGAATTTAGAAGAATGAATTAGAATTGGGTAAATTAGGGTTAATTGAAAATAATTATATAGGGCTTCGGATAAAAGGAAAACTCCATATTGTAGTGTTAAAACAATTAGGGAAAAGACCAAAAAGCCCTTAAAAATAATTGTCAAACCTCCACCAACATTGGACTTATGGTCCGTAATTCCAACTACGAACCATCCATGTCAACTGTTGTTGCAGAGAAGGGACTTGAATTTGGACCTTCTAATAACAAGACCTATGAATGGTTTTTTGGTCCATTTACAAACCGTGCATCCAACCGTAGTATTAACTTTGACCCTCAAAATTTCACTAAGTCGGATCATCTACAAGACCTATCTAAGACTCATACATTGAACGACGGACCATCCAGGTGAATTCTAAAAGTGGTACTAAAACATGCATTGGAAAATCATATAACTTTCCACCTACAGTGAGCCTATGATCCATCGATGGGCTCTGTCGTTAAAGACATCAGTTCTAGAAAACTGACAATTTTGACTTCTATTCAAATTTGAGGTGTTACATAACTTTTGTTTATATAGTATTAAGTTTGGTTTGTCTTCTGTTATATCTTTTGTTTTCTTTCAAATTTTACAACCACTCCATGAGTTCTGAAAAATCGAGAAATGCTTGCATTTTCATTGATAACTATTCGAGGATTGATTGTGTTCTATATTGATGTCTTGAGTAGTACTCATGATTAGAAAGATGTACTGTGTTGGTGTTGAAAGAATAAAATCGATGTGGTTTCACTTTTGAATGATCTCTTTGAATCTTTTTTTTGACTAGTTGCACTTTGATGTGAACATTGCAATGAATATTGCATATACATTTTTTTATCATTCTAAGTTGTGCTAAATGAGTGAATTTGAATTTTCGTGTGTGGTGAGATCTCACTTCAAATCATATGTGTGGAATCCTTGCATTTTTCTTGTTAGTCTAATTGTCTAAGTCTTGGTAAGTGAAAGGCATGATCTTAGGCAGCAATTCAAAGAGGGAACCCATATTTCCATATCCTTTGTGACTACCTAGTGAGGGTGTGCATCCATTTTGGCACTATTTGAGCCTAAATTTTTTGTTGACAAAACCACATTGAAACCTCTTGAGCCAAAATTATTCCCACCTTCCCACCTAAAATACTTTTTGAAGTATTGTTATGTTTTAATAGACAATATAAGCCAAAAGACTAAGTTGAGTATGTGGAAAGGAAGGAGGAATGAACATCAAGTGAAGGGCAAAGAAAGATGAAATGAGACTTAACTTTGAAGTTTGTTACAAAAAGAAGTAATCCCTCCTTCTAAAATAAAATAATAATATTGTGATGAGTAGTTCTGAAAATTTGAAACGAAAAGGAAAAGTTGATGAAACAAAGGGGGTTCCGAATAAAGTGATTGACGAGTCAATATTTGAGCTCTCAAATAAAAAAGAAGGACAAGAACTTGAAAAGAGGTGAAGAGTGAAACAAGCTTTGAAAAGATGAAGTCGCTAAGCCAAATTGATCATACCTTAACCCTCGGCCACATGACAAGCCTAAAATACCCTTGAGATCTTTCATGAACTAGATTATGTGATGATTGAAAAATATGGACAAGCCTATGGGATGAAGCTTGAATGTATTTCTCTTTTGAGAGAGTTAGAGTTGCATTAATTTCTTGTTTCTCTGTTTTTTTGTGAGAGCATGAAATCGTTCTTCATATGAGGTCACTAGAAATAAAATGTTGAAAGATAGTCTTGCATTAGTAAAGAAGCTATAATGAGCTTGAGCTTGTGCTGACACCGACTAGTCATCATTTGAAGCTTTTTATCATGAATGAGTATTGCATGTTGTTGAGAGTATTCTTGTAATAGAACTTGCATGTTATCTCTCACTGAATACTACTGTAGACACCATTTAGTAGTGAGGAGTAGGCTAATCACCGCTTGGGTGAGTATGAATGAATTCTTTTTCATAAACTGTAATATTCCATTATGTTTGTCCTGTATAGAATGGGTGCTTGTTTATGTTCATAAAGTGATTACTTAAGGCATCAAAACAAAGGTAAAATGATTTTAGAGGATGAATATTGTAACCTTGAGCTGTACTATTACAACTTTGTTCTGAATTTCAAATTATGAACATGAAAATATATACTTTTTTAAAGGTGAAATCAGAATTTGGGGCCAAAAAACATTTCATTTAGTGGGTATATGGCTTAATTTGTTTTAGTGGCTTTTGGCTTTAAAACTTTTTTTTTATAACACAAAAAGTGTTTTGAAGCACTTTTCTTAGAGTTGAAAAGTATCCAAAAAGGCCAAAAGTTGGGTTTGTTTCCCACTTATGACTTTTTACTTTTAATTTATAAGTCATTTTGAAAAAGGCAATTCAAACTC
>NC_028637.1:68060935-68067362 GCF_001406875.1 Solanum pennellii | reverse complement strand
CAACCCCCCCCCCCCCTAAGTACCTTATTCAAATATTGTTGGATCAAGATACTGAGCATATGAATAAGTAGAAACCATTGTTCGAGGGTTAATCCACGAATAGTTTGGAAAAATATAAATAAAATATTAAAAGGGTAGCAAGTTGATAAAGAAGATGAATCAAATAAAATTAACTTATAAAGAATAAAGTCACATACCAAAATTATAGACAAAATTAATTTTGGTATGATTTCCAACTTTGGATGCATGATTTTAAAAAACACCTCATCATATTCACATTCATTGATCTTTTAAACTATGATTGCAGCCTAGTGTACTTAGAAAATATGATTGCTACAATTTGTTAAATCATTGCTTGTGTAATACCTCAAACCTCCAAAAAGTCTTAAGGTACAACCTTTAGAAAAAGTTTCAACCTTTCAGAAAAATCACAATTATTCAATGAGAAAAAATGTCTATTTTTAATACAATATATAAATAATATAATATAAAATATATAAGATATACTAAATTAGGTGTTTTTAGTTGGGGGTATTATAATAACTTAACACATGCATATATGTATATGTATGTGTGTGTGTGTATATANTAAACCAAGTGCATGTTAACTCGTTAGGTGCCAGTAGCGGCTAAGGTATTTGGGTGATGACATATTTCCCCAACAGAGACTTATAGCATGCTAAGTTGCTAATCATTCCTGCCACAACTTCCAATTCTCACACTTCAAACAAATACAACAAAATTAATAATCAGTAAATTAATAATCTCTTTAAGATAATATTTTTCTCCGATTTCAATTTGGACAGTAGAGAAAATTACCTATATCTATAAAATAATGCATTTTCAGAAGATCCTTATATAAATATATGGTCCCATTAATATTTACTAAATTAATAATTCTTTAATGGGAAACTTTCACATATAGCCACTTAAAAATAATTAATTACTCTACATAGCTATAGTTTGATAATTACAATTTGTAGCTACATGTTATATGGAGGAGAGAGGCGAGCGACACTGGGAGAGAGAGGAGAGAGGAGAGAGGCGAGAGAGAGGGGGAAAAGAGTGAGAAAAAGGTGAATTGTATATATATATTGGTTAGATAATTGTATATTATACATATGTAATTGTATATATGGCAAGAGAGATAGGGAGAGAGAGGAGAGAGGAGAGTGAGACTGGGAGAAAGAGGATAGAGGCGGGCGAGATCGAGAGAGGGAGCAGAGAGGCGAGAGAGAGAGGGCAGAAAATGAGAGAGAGGTGAATTGTATATGTATATAATTTTATAGTATACATATACATTTGTATAAATGGCAAGCGAGATTGGGAGAGTGAGGAGGGAGGCGAGAGAGATTGGGAGAGGAAAGAGAGAGGCGAGTGAGAGAGGAGAGAGGTGAATTGTATATGTATATAGGCTAAAAAATTGTATATTATGCATATTTATTTATATATCTTGAAAAATTATACATATACAAACATGACTAATTATACAAACTCGAAGTAAGTCCACATAATTAATGTATAATATTAGTTGTGAGTGGTAATTATAGCAAACTATAGCTATGATGAGTAATTTAATAGTATAAGTTTGCTTATCCGCGTAATTTTCCCTTCTTTAAAAGTACAAACATATCTAAGACAATTTCATGAAATGTGATTTTATTGTGTTTTGTTGTTTGTTAAACTTTAAATTTAGTTGAACTTCCTCTCTAACTTTTCTTATTGCATTCAAAAATTTCTGGTGTTGTGACATTCTAGATACGGTAAGTGTTTCCTTACACGTAATTGATTTCGGTATTGTATCATCAACTTCATCATTAACACTATTTTTTGTTGTATACAAAATTTCGTCTAAGCTCTAGACCTCTAGGCATCATTTTTATCTGGATAATTCAATAAGTTATTGACATCCATTTTATTGAGGTAACTGAAATCATAAATCATCACCTCAGCTTCATAAATGTTGTTCATTCAAGTCCTTTGAGATTCATCCTCCAAACAAAATTTGCAAAGTATAAAATAATTTGTTAATAACTCTTGTTGTACATTTGTCTTCCAAGCCACGATAGCAAAAATTGATAGTATGCAAAACATAAATCTAGATCAATTTCATGTTCCACATCCTAGTCTTTTGATATCCTACGATAAATATGTTCTGATAATACATCCTGAATGTTTTTATTATCCCAACATCACAAGATTGAGTCTCAAAACACTCTATAAATCTATAATTATCAATTTATTGATTAAATAATACAACTACAAAATAATAATATCTCACGGTTCCAACTAAAGTTTTCTAACCATGCTAATCTCTTCATAAAATAGATACTTGTCCCTAGTCCCTACGCCTTACGAAAGTTTAGGTGCAGATTTACTGCAGGTAATAGGTCAGACTAGTTTGCAAACTACGATTCAGAACGTGAACAAAATATTGTCGACTGTACTCATAGAATTTGTTCCATGCAGTCATATTACAAGTACATTTTTTAACCCCTCTCCCCCACCTTCTTTGTTCCTTGAACTTACAACCTTAAGGTTACAAGTGGATGGTGTTTACCATTCGAGCAACTCTCTAGTTATATTACAAGTACATTAATAACAGGAAATAAAAAATGTTCTTCCTCAGAAAAATTCTATCGGGTCATGTGTTACTTCACTCAACCTGGGTGTGTTTGCTAGCTGATAACTAGGACCACAAATTTTACTTTTGGGTATTAATGAAGTGTTTGTCTGGCTGCTGTTCATAAAGGCACAAATACCATCCAAGTCCTCCGTAGTTCTGAAGGTAATAAAACCTAAAGATTTCCCTGCACAAGGTTAGACAGCAAGTCCAACAAAAAATTCTTGAAGGCAATGAAACAAGAAAGGATCTCTGAGAACAAATACATGGTTATAACTATGCACAGACTAAGAAAAGGAATAGATTAATCTAGCTACGCTACGTTTAAATAGTTAAATCATGGAGTTTTTCACTGTACAATAACTGGCGTACATCAACCATACTAATATTACAATACTGCAGGGAGTTAAATTATCCTGGACTCAATTCTCTACACACGCTTAGTTGCATATATTGACTTGTTTCTTATCTTAAATGAAACTAGAATTTGAAAATACTTTTATGAACCTTTGTTACTACTCGACAGGTCAAAGAAACTCTGGTGTTAGCCCTGCAAATGAAAGTGTCATCACTATCAAGCCCTTTCACTGAACCTGACGAGTGCTGAACTACTCCATGATTCTGAACATTTGTAACATTTACAACCTGGGAAAGAAGTGCGTACATTAGATAAAGACTTTAGGTACTCATTTTACAGAAAGTGTTATCGAGCATAATTCCACTACACACTCAGGAATGCTTTTCATCTTACCCTGTTACATCCATGCACCTCAGAATCTTTTATACCGTGCAAGTATTCTAGAACAACAAGAAACATCAAAAATACTTAGTAACAAATATGTGTAACTAATTGAGACGTCTTTACAAAATGCAAACAGAGATCAATAGAGGTGAATCATGGGTTTTGAAAATAAAGATGTGGGTGTTTATTGACAAGTTATGTTGCATTTGGACCACTAGTATTGGAGGCTTGGCAAATAAAACAATCAGAAAATTGGAGGGAAGGGGGGGAAGAAGGTGACCCTTTATTTTACTAGAAATGGAAGTTCAATTTCAAGGACAATATATTCAAAGTACTCTGATATTAATTGAGTAGTTCTGTTGAAACCACCTCTAACAGAAAGTTTTACCTGAGTAGACCATATCTTTGAATATCAACAAACTGCGAGGCATTAATATGATAGAGAAGGGATGGAAGTTATCAAGCCATTCACAAGAATTCATCACAGCAGCCTCCTGATCAGACATTTTTTCCTCAGCACCCTTTCCATGTGCACCAACACGGCAGCTCAAATTAGGATGAGGAGTGAAATCAATAACTACAGGAGATCCAAGAGAAAGAATTGCCACTACTGGATAATAAGCTGGTCCGTCTTGATGCGGCTGCAGCGGAGGCGTTCTTGTCAGCAAAATTAATGTATTGTTAACCAAAATCAAGGAAATCAATCTTGATTCACTAATTAGAACCTATTCTCCTGTTTATAAGGCTATATAAGAAATCTAGCAGTTTCAACATAAGTTGCTCGGGATCTCATAAAATGTTGCCTTACATGTGTCGGATCCTTCAAAAATACACTATTTTAGGAGGATCCGACATGCACCCGTCGACATTTTTGAAGTGTCTGAGCAACATAGGTTTCAATACAGACCTCCTAGTTATGAAACCAGAACTAACATGATTAAACATGTAACTTTATAACTAAGACAAGACACCTGCATGTCAGTGTTCAAAGCTTTGTGAGGAATTAGGAGTTACAAAACTATAGAAATAAATTTGCAAAACACATATTTGAGATAAAAGTAGAAAATGGGGGAAAATGAAGAAAGAAGAATAAGCAGGAAATGAAATGAGCAACGCAGCTTGGCGAATTCAGAACAAACCATTATTCCTTGGTTAGGAAGGTATTCATTGATAAGCACATGATTAACTGATGATGGAAATAACCCCGACTTCTCATTTATTCTCTCTGTAATTCTAGTTAACCAAGGAGGCACTGCAAATAAGAAAGGAAAAGTGGTCTAATAAGTTTTCACTAATAACTCTGACGATTTCAGTAAACAAACACTCACAACATAAACATCCATTTTAAACTTTATTCCTGTATCTATTGTTTTTTTCTTGTGGAGGCAGAGGGATTGATTCATTCCAAAGCAAGCAGTAAAGCATACAAGGTTTGAGTACGTTTTAGGACCATCTGTTTGAGTATATACGTATCATTGTATGATTTAGGACTTCCTTAGGTTCTAATGTTTTCACACTTGTTGTATGTTCGGGTTGGGACTCGAGGGGCTAGGGGGTGCTTTCGCACCATTTGGGGACAGTTGGAACTGCAAATTTCTCTAGTACAGGTGCTTTCTTCGTGACCAGGCAACACCATTGTCGAACACAGGAATTTTTCATCACAGATGCCAGGCCCAAGGGTGCAACGGCGAAAAGAAGTCAGGTAAACCCCGATCAAACCTTCTATGCGATGGTGACTGCAATAGTGCAAGCCTCTACAACGACTGAACTGCAACTGTGAGTTTATAACCTTACTTAACAATGAATTCAATTTTAATTTGAAAATTATAATATTAATAAATTCATGCTAATGAGAAAATAAGCATGACATAAAGAACTAGATAATACGTTGTATAAAATCACGTAAACTAAAGTTGAGAACAAAGAAGAAAATAAAATATACTAATAAAAAAAAAACTTTTACAAAATTTTTAAAATAATAAAAATTACATAAAATAATATATGTAAAAAAAAAAATTTAAAAAAAAGAAATTAAAAAGTAATTAGATGATATTTACATCATGTAATTACGATCACTCTGCCTGTAAATTGTAGAGTGTAATCACCTCCAACCAATTACACCAATTACATGTTGACCAAGTAATTACATGTCCAACCTAACAGGACAGACAGTGTAATTATACCCAATTACACCAAATCCAATTACCAAGGTGTCCTTCCAAACAGGCCCTTAGGGTGTGCTTGGTATGAAGGAAAATGTTTTCCTAAAAACCAAGTGAATTTATGATTTACCCATACTTTGTTGGTGATTAGAAAATATTTTCCTATAAATAGTTTTTAACGTTTTGTTTGCGAATGAAAAACAATTTTAAGAGCTAGGACATGACCCGAAAACCAACCTCGATAATTGATCTAGGAGATGACCCCGACATGCGAAGTAGAACACAACCCGACGACAGATCTGAAACTCGACCCTGAGATCTGACTTAGGACTTGACCCCGACTTTCGACACACCTAGGACCTAATCCCGACACCCAGGATATCCCAGCCAGGACCTGACCCTGACTTTCGACTTTCGACTTTTGAGAGTGGATATCCCACCCAGGATCTGACCCCGACACCCAAACTTGAATATTTGGTTGGCGGAGGGGTTGATTTGGGGGTACGGGTCGGTGGGTAAGGGTAAAATATATAATTTTAAGAAAAAAACGAATTTTTTATGCTTAATCTGAATGGGGAGGGTCAGCGTTCGCGGTAGGGTAAGAAAAAAATTACAATTTGGGGTGTGTTTGGTATGGAGGAAAATGTTTTCCATGGAAAATGTTTTCCTAGAAAATGATTTCCTAGAAAACAAGTAGATTTTGGACTTATTTTCTTATGTTTGGTTGGTGAGTAGAAAATATTTCTCGGAAATAATTTTTAGTGTTTGATTTATGAATGAAAAATGTTTTTCAGAGACATCTTTTATTTTTACTAGAGTAAAAAATAATATATGACATTGAAATTATTTTTTAAAATCAAAATTATTATCTTTTTGGGTGGTGGTGGGGGTAGTGGGTGG
>NC_028637.1:68008135-68060149 GCF_001406875.1 Solanum pennellii | reverse complement strand
AAGAGTTTAAAAATAAAAATTTGAAGTTTAAAATATTTTTAAAAAACAAAATTAATTTTTTGGAGAGGGGGCAGGGGGGTGGGTCCGGTGGGGGGAAGGTCAAGGATCAAGTGAAAAAATAAAAATTTTGAAATTGAAAATATTTTTTTAAAATTGATGTTTTTCCCCAAAAAAAATGTAATTTGAAATTGGAGGAGAGTTATGGAAAATGTTTTCCTTAATTTTTGAAGGGAAATCATTTTCCTTAATTTTAAGGAAAATGAGTTGATTTGGAAAACATTTTCCAAAACTTTTGTCCCAAACAAACATGGTAAAATTGGAAAACATCTTCTAGAAAATGTTTTCCTTCATACCAAACACACTCTTGAAATAGGAGGAGAGTTTTGAAAAATGTTTTCCTTAATTTCTTAAGAGAACTAATTTTCCTTAAATTTGAGAAAAATAAGTTGATGTAGAAAACATTTTCCAGAACATTTAAGTCAACCATACATGAGAAATGGAAAATGTACCAAATACACCCTTAATATTGACTTTTTTGGGGGACAGGTAGAAGTTTTATGTAAAAGGTACCAAGATGGTACACGACCAAGTACAAGACAAAGCTACAGCATCTCCACAGTCATAATACATTTTCCCCTTAACAATCCAAATACTGGTCCATACTATCTAGAGTACTTCTTTAACCACCAAATAAACAAGTTTTTGATACATTTGTTTGTTACTCTAGCAATCTACAGTCTCTTCTCCTCAAAGCATGCATTCCTTTCCAGCCAAACATCCATAATATGCAAATGGGAATAGTCCTACATATCTGTTCAAACTTCTTTTATGAGCTTGCCAAACATCCAACAGATTGTTGATCTTCTATGGTATTACCCGAGACACCCAATAATATTCAGAAAAATGTGCCTAGCATTGTCTTGAGAAACTATAATGGAGGAATAGATGTTCAACTGTTTCCTGCTCCCTGTTAAAGAATAACATCTGATGCACATATGGTAGGCTCTCCTTAATTTGCAGGTCTTTCTGGACAAGCATCCTTGGCTGCTATCCAGCCAAAGCAGACTACTTTCATAGGTGCATTGGTTCACCAGATCATCTTCCAGGGTCAATTAGGCATCCCCTGACGAATCATCTGTAAAAACAGTTTATAACTATTGACTGAAAATAATATATCCCTGACCCAAACTAAAACATCTGCTTTGAATCAATCAATTATCAGTTCGGTTGTTGTATCAGTTGACAGAAATGCTCCAATTCCCAATCATTCAAGTTTCTCCTTTAAGTAATGTGTTAGCCTGAATTTGGATAGAAATAAATTATGTGACCCTGTCTATTTAAAGCAAATAGGGGAATGTGCTCTTAAATTTTCATCTCCACTCCAAGTATCTATCAAGAATTTAATTCTAGCATCATTGCCAACCTCCAGCCTTGTATATTGTAAGAACTCAACCCATTCTTCACTTATTTTACTCTAGATTCTCCCAAATTATTTCATTCACATTTTNCCCCCCCCCCCCTCCCGAAATACTAATCTTCGTAGCCATTTACTAAGTAGGCTTCTATTCTGCATCTGCATGTTCAGATTCCTCATTACAAACCCCCATGATTTCTTATCTCCAGTAACCACCTGCCACATTACTAAATGAGTTCTCCTTTGGTTTGTCTTTACATCTTATAGAAACTGTCTTCTAATGGAATCCAATTTCTTTTCAACTGCTACATGCATTTTAAATAGGGACATTGTATATGTTGGGATCCTATCCAAGATACTGTTGATTAAGATAAGCCTCCCGCAAGAGATAAGCAATGTTTTTCCACGGAGTCAAACTTCATTCCACACCTTTTTTATGCAAGGGAAACCCGCAGCCGCTCCTCTCCTATTAAATAGCTTGCAAACCACACAGGAGAGGTAATCCGCACTAGGCTAGCCCAGTGCGACGAGCTCGACCCAGAAGGCAAACCCTGTGTGCCTTTCGCTTGCAAAGGGTTTCTAACATGAGACCTCCAACCTGAAGTCCCAAGCCCAAACCACTTACCGGATGATTTGTCCTTTCTCGTCACCCCTAATTGAAGCCCCAAATAAATAGTGGGAAATTTATATACTTCACAGCCCAGAATGTCTGTAACCTCTTCAACACAGTCATCACCATTAATACTAAAAATGATACTCTTAGGCCAGTAAATGCCTGAAAGCACAAAAGGACCCCTCTCAAATACAAAATTTGATCTCTATCAGCCTCACAGAATAAAAGAGAATCATCTACAAAAAAGATATGATTAAGCATCATACCTTCCTGATCTTTTATGCCTATCTTTAGACCCCTTAACGAAAGGTTCTCTTTTTTCCTTAACATTGTACTGAGAATTTCCATTACTAAGGAGACAAGGGATCTCAGTCTCAGGCCTCAATAAGAGTTGAAAAAAACATAGAGGTCACATTTATTAAGATGAGAAATCTCACAGTTGATATGCGAAACCTGATCCATTCTATCCATTTCTCACCAAAGTTCATCAGCCTTGAAGATTCAATAGGCAATGTCAATTGACGTGGTCTTGTACTTATCCTAAATCCATCTTAAAGGCTACCCACTTTTCTTCCTTCTCATCAAATTGTCAAGACTTTCATAAGTTACCATTGCAGCGTCAGTAATTTGACTCATTTGATAAAAGCATTCTGATTATGAGAAATAAAATTACTGATAGCTCTCTTAAGTCTTTCTGACAGTAGCTTGAATGTTGACTTTACTTTTGATCTACGTCTGATACTTTGTACTCAAATACTAGTAGCTCCATGACTTAGTCTCTTTTCTTTGGGTGTATGGGTTTCTGCACTATATCAGATATTTGTACTTATTTCTGCATTTATGTTATGCTAGACTGTTGCGATATCTCTTGTGTTGTGCTTATTTCAATATTATGAGCATATATTGATAGAGGGTTCACGTCTAAGTCCTCAATTTGAATTGTGATGAACTTCGTATCAAAGCCTAGCACCTCAAATTCCTCGGAGTCATGGAGCAGTATCTAGTAGTCTTATTTATGAATGCATAGGCCCCCCGAACTTGTCCCGAAAAGTCAATAAAGTTAGTTACACGCTTTAACTATCACAGTAACCTATTATATATCCTTACTACTCAAAAGTGAATTTATTACCACCCTGAGACATGTAACAACACTTTCACATTATGTGATGTATTACACCTGCTGCCATATTAGCAATACATCAGCGCCATGTCATAAACTATAATTTTTTGTTTTCTTGTCCTTATTAATTAACTTTTCTTTTGTTAACAATATTTTACTCTAATTAATCCCTAATTAATTATTTTAATTTTCTCTAATAACTATATCTTCTTCTTCATAATATCCCACCCATTTCAATTCTCATCTCGCTATTGATTTGTTCTTCACCACCAGTATATCACCTTCAATCCTTCTTCTTCTTTGTCACCCAACACAAAATATCACCACCGCCAATATTAATATCAATTTTTTCTTCGTCACCATCTTCAATTACCTTTTAAATTTTTTGTCACTCACCACCTATCATCACCAAACCAATAAAGTTGATATCACCATCAAACCCAAAAATTGATTAACAACCAAAACTTCTTTAACAAAGCCCAAAAAAACTGAAAAAGATAGAAGCAACCAACCAAAACTTTTCTAGATAAAATACCATTATCCAGAATTAACCTAATTGCAAATAAAAAAAGAATAATTGTGCTTTAAGATTGTGATTAAAAAAATAAAAAATGAAGAAGATGATAATGGGTGGGGTGTGAAGAAGAAGAGGTGTGAGGGTAGGGGTGGAAAGAGGATTCTAACTTTTTTTTGCTTTAATTTCAAACTGACCCGCCTATTCTTTTAATTTTTTTTTGCCACGTCAGTTTTAGGGGTCAGAAAATTCACTTTTAATAGTACAGGTGTGTAAAAGGTCACTGTGATAGTTTAAGCTTTGATAGTTTAAGCGTGTAACTGATTTTTCTGGACAAGTTCAAGGGGGAATTTAAGCCTTTTCTTGTTTTTTTGAGAAAGTTATTTATGGATCCTTAGACCATATGTTTCAAAAGTTTTCCTTTCATGATTAAACTGTGTCATGTCTTACACCATCACATAAAAATTGGGACAGAGGGAGTAGCTTGTTTTCTTTGGTTGGTAGCTTAAGGATACTGCCTGACTCAAGAAAACTTGAAGGGAGTATCAACTATGTTCAAAATGCTATCTTTGTAGACAGGAGTCGGAAAGCAACAGCCAACTGTTTATTCACTGTGTAATCACTTACCAGCTTTGGCGAATTTTCTTAACATGAAAGGCATTAGACGGACAATGCCAAGGCTGACTAGTGTATTATTGGCATGTTGGAGCAGCTTGGACTGAGGTACCAAACAGAAGAAGAGATGGAAATAGAACTTGCTTGCA
This sequence comes from Solanum pennellii, assembly GCF_001406875.1. Classification (NCBI taxonomy): domain Eukaryota; kingdom Viridiplantae; phylum Streptophyta; class Magnoliopsida; order Solanales; family Solanaceae; genus Solanum; species Solanum pennellii. The sequence goes on along the minus strand of NC_028637.1, from coordinate 68,055,724 downwards.
TATGGTGAACCACTTGGAAGGAAAGAAATGGATGTTATGAAAATATATTCAGTTCCACCCAGAAGATGAAGTTGAATTATGTCTTACTTTTTCATTTTTGATGTAAATAAATATTCACAGATGATTCTGCATCTGGACAGAAGTTTTAGAATCTTTATAGAAATCCTTGTAAGTAGTATCAAGGATACACTGATTTTTGCTGTCACTTTGTTCAGTAAATATGGAAACTGGTACAGCCTTTGTGCTGAAGTTCTATAATTATTAGATAATCTTTGACTGAGGAAGAGTTTGGCTGAAAGAGAAAGTTCAACATGCCAAAGAGTTGAGTTCAAAAGTGAATTTTGGAGCACAGACAGATAAGGTTTAACAGGTCTTTATTCTATATATTATTAAATATTTAACAAAAATTGTTTACATTACTAGGATATTCAATTGAGAGCCATATGGAATGTAAAGACATCTCCATCGCAAAGATGAATAGTTAGCTATTACAAATACCATAAATGATTAGACGAATACAACTGACTTATAACCTGATCATCATAGAGAGTAACATCTATTACAAAGGGGTAAAATAGCCACTAAATTCAATAATAAAACAGATACCTCAGGGTCCCCTTTTGGTCTGTTCAAATGGAACAAGAAATAGAACTCTAAGAAAATGAGTTGCCTTCTCACCAAAATATCAAGTAGCAAACTCATGAGCCAAAAAGAGTAGCTCAGTTGGTTGGAGGGTGTGGTTGTTAACCACAAGGTCGAAGATCCAACCCCTTCCTCTAGCTTGTATCCTATATTCTGGCATCGATTGGAGCTAAAAATTGGTTCGTTGGACACCTTTTAAAACTAGACGAAGAAAAGGCTTTGGAAAAACTCGACAGGCAGTGCTTGATCTTTATTTTAAGGCAAAAGGGTTTTGGAGATAGGTGGATCAGATGAATCAGGTTCTCCTTTTCTACTGTTAAATATTCTGTTCTGGTTAACAGGAGCCCAGTTGGATTCTTTTCCCCCAGGAGAGGAATAAGGCAAGCGGGCCTTTGTCCCCCTTCCTTCTCATCTTACCAATGGAGGGACTTAGCAGGATGCTTGACAACGCTGAAGAACTTAATTGGTTGCAGGATTTTTATGTGGGCAGCAGAACTGGTCAATTAACCTCTGTATCACTTAATGTTTGCTGATGACACTCTCATATTTTGTAGAGAGGTAACAGGTTAAATATATCAATATTACCTAAATGCTCTTTTAGGCTCTCTCTGGTCTCCATATCATCATGTTTAACTACCCACCTGTGTCGGTTTCGGGTACAGGTACCCTCTTGCTTAACGTCGTTCGAGCTGATTCTATTCATGGAGATTCGTAACTACTCCGGAGAGTGTTATCATCATTCATCTGTGAATATGGTTAATGGGTTGGAAGAAATGACAGAGATAATGTGTTGCAATACAGGGACATTCCCAACTACCTACCCCATTGGGGGCTAGCTACAAATCTGTTGAGGTATGGAATGGGGTGGTTGAAAAGTTTGAGAAAAGACTGGCCACCATGCAACAACAACTTCTCTCTCTTGGAGGTAGAATTACTTTGATTAACAGAGTGTTAGACAGCTTTCCGACTTATTTCATGTCCTTATTCCCTGCACCAGATGCATTAGGTGCTTATTCTTGTGGGGTGGCAATAACGAGTCCCACAAGATTCACTTGATGAAATGGGATAAGGTAACTAGCCAAAAATAACTTGGTGGATTAGGAGTGAAGGACATGGCATTCCATAACAAAAGCACGCTCTTGAAATGGCATTTAATCAAGAGGGCATGGGACTTTGGAGGTCCAAGCTAAATATGGACATGATAGCCATTGGGTTACCAACACTAGTAGATTACCTCATGGTTGTAGATTGTGGAACGAAATCGGGAAACTGTGGACTGACTTCACTTCTAACAACTGTACATATATGCAAGGGAACCATTTCCTCTTCTGGAAAGAACCTTGGCTTGGTCAGAATCTATTGAAGGAGCTCAACCTATTCTCTATTGCTTCCAACCCCGATTCCACTATTTCATAAAATTGGGAGGGGCATACTTGGTGCCCTAGACTAAGAAGGAACCTTTCCACTGTTTCACAAAATTGAGAGGGGCATACTTGGTGCCTTAGACTGAGAAGGAACCAGAATGATTGGGAGTTTGAAGCACTTATGGAAGATTGCATTCTAATGTTGTCAACCCCCTGAAAAATGACATGCTCAAATAAGGTAACATCATGGATAGTATATACTCTGTCAAAGTTATATTAACCTTACTCCTGCGTATAACCCTGAACAATTCTTGGATTTTGTTAACTCTCTTGTATTGTGATAGGTTTTATTTTTGCCCTTTCTAGAGCTGACTATCCCTACTTTTGTAAACCTTGCATCCTCGGGATGCGTTGTTATTAATACACTTCTTACATCATTAACAAATTAACATAAGTATCTGTTAATGTACCTTTATCTTAAGATTTATGACCAACTCTATCAAACTGACAACCACTGCACCAAATTCATGCATAGAAGTTACACCAACTCACTCCACTAGGCTTAGACACAATGCATTGGACCTATGCACAATGTTTCATGGGCAATCCATAGGAAAACATTCACTAAGGGACTTTCTAGTCAATGTTATGGCTTTTTAAAGGTAAAACTATAAAACATTGGGGCTCATTTTGGGCATAATTTATTAATCGTTTGGAGGTTCTTTTGGATTCTATTGTTGTAATGAACTGGACGCTATTACAAAGTTCCATCTTCTCTTAATCACCTAGACTTCTATGTTTTCCTTTCATAATCTTGTGGTTGTTTTTATGGCCATATTGAAACAAGATTGATAAAAAAATAAATACTCTATATAGCCTATTGATTTTATGCACATGCCTGCTCAATAGCAGAAAATATGAAAAATATGAAAGAAATTTCTTGTTGGATACAAAAGATCTAACAAACTATAAGGACACGAGGTTTAGTCTAAAAAGCATACAGCTTTGAACATAAAAACTATATAAGAAATCCAAGGACAAATTTCAAAATAGTAAGCCCATATCCCTCTTTCGAGTACCACAATGCTCTCTTTGCTTTATGTACTCTCACATGTTTCATCATCTTCCCTCTTACAATACGAATGTTTCCTCCCTAATTTAATGCTCTCTTTGGTCAAGTGTTAAGAAATTTCAATACTCATGATTTTTGATGCCTTCAGAAATTACAAATTTCAACTTTTTGTAGGATACAAATTGTACACAAGTGTCGTGTTGTACTGCTATGTACTATAGGCATATCACAATATTGAAGTTTGTAGTTTAATATGGCCTTAATGCTTCATAGCTTATGAAATGTTAAACCTACTGAAGTATCACACTCCAAATAATTTGCATGTCATTAACAAATTAAGTGAACATTTGCTTGAGAATTGTTTAATGTCAGTAAATGGAAGTTACTGAAAGTGGGTGTGGCAACCTGCACAATTTCTTAGATTTATTCAACTTGGAAAAGCAAAACTGTTAACCCCAAAATTTGGGGGTCAGAAGCAGTTCATATTGAATTCAAATGTTAACAGTGAGACGGGTTCAATGTATACTTACAGTCTTGAGCTATAAGGCCTTTTTCATGCACAACGCCTCCTGCCATGGGATACCAACACAAACCAACAAAAGAATTAAGTCTCGAACAGTATTTTTTTTGTTTCAAATGAGGAATAACTAGGGCACATTAAAAAAACAAGATACCCCAGTTTTGCAATCTCCTGTTTGTCAAGGATTTCCATTTAGAAATTGGCGCATCGTATATCTAGAACACACAAAAAAATGAAACAATAGAGATTTGTGAAGAAAATAAAAAGAGAAAAAGATAAAGTGATTGAGTAAAGAGATGAACTTTACAGTTTTCAATAAGTGGTGGTGCTCTGACTCAGTAACGAAGTCTGGAATGTAGAACACAGTGGGTACAGACCCAACTCTAAACTCGTTCAGAGTTTTTGACATTTCCATTTGTTTTCTGTTATAGAAGATGAACCAACTATCAGAGAAATCGCAAGCCAAAAACCTGTCAATTTCACAATACTCCTGCTTTGATCCACTTTAAATTGATCAGAGATGCTATAAATTGTGTCAGTTTGGGGCTAAATTGCGAGTAAATAACTCAAAACATCAGAAATTATTTGTAGAAGTGTTCAATTTTATTTTGCATCACTAAAATCATTTGACTTATGGATTTTTTAAATATAAAATTAGTTAAATTAAATTATTATTTTGCTAAGAAATCATTATAACAAACAAATTAAAGAGAGTGATTACACAAAGCAGCACCCTTTAAGTTTAGCTTTGTTATACTTATCCCCAATTGCAATGTATATTATGATGCTTAACTCTCTTATTTTATTATTTTAATAAATATTTTCTTTACCTAATTACTTTTAATAAATATTTTCTTTACCTAATTATTATTAACATAAAAATTTGTGATTTAATTAAATTGCACTTAAATCATATATTATTTAATTAAATTGATTTCATAACATTTTTGTATTCTATTTCTAAAAAATATAATCATTCTGCAGGCATGAAGATGATATAATGATTTATTTTTTTTTTTGAGAAATAGATTCAATTTTCTACATGTTCAGTTAAGATTTGAAGTGTCAAGCCAATATAATTACAAATAATATTTACTTATGATAATTTAAAAACAAATTCAAAATTCTATTTAACATGTCACTGGAACATTGATAACCACTCGCGTGGGAGCAAAAGAACAACAAAATCATCTAGTTAAATTGCAAATATGGTACATGAAGAAAACAGAAAAGGAAGTGTTTCTACATGTTCAATGTTCACCTTTACTTGATAAATGACATAGAGCAGATGTCACATCCCGAGACCACACCTTAGAAGATATGTCACTCTCGGAGTGCAATCGGCGTACTCGACCTCTCGGAGGTCTTATACAAGCCCTTATGTATCGTTCATCGCATATACATAAAATAACATCTCAAAAGTGTTATGATTATCAAAAGAATAATCCGAAAAGAGTTCTGAACTGATAAACAACAATCTAAGTGAATAAATTTGTATAATTACGGGTGGCAGCCCAGGGGCGAAAGCCTAGCATGGGTCGATCCCTATCAGTATAGGAGGGTGGCAGCTCAGGGGCGAAAACCTAGCATGAACCGATCCCAAATTGTGTAATTATGAGAACCGTATCCCAGAGGTTAATATGCCAAAAAGTAGTGCGGAATTAAACATTTTCACAAAACATTAGAATATCTTTAATAACATCATTCCTTAGAAATCATAGGAAATACTAAGTCTCAATCTCATTAAAACTTAGACACTGGAATACTTGAGATACGGTCTATACTTCAACACATAGAGATACTTAGTCTATTACAATACTTCAATAAAGGAAATAAAACACATCTATATATGCCCTCGAGTCAATTATGGACATACTTCACTTTGCTTGAATGACTCTAGAATCCAAGCTCTCCTTCACGATCCTTCTCACCTTTCACCTACACCTTTAGAGATAACAAAATGTATGGAATTAGTACAAACACTTGTACTAAGTATGACATTATGCATAAAATCATGCAAACGAACATTCATTACAAATATGCATCTTTTCATTAAAACATCTTAGTATAATCATAAGAATAATTTTTAACACCTTAGAAACACATAAGATAATTTTTAAGCAATTTAACACATTTTAAAACCAATTTTAGAGCAACCTCAATATACTGTACAGTGAATTCCTTGACTGTTACAGTGAAGTGTCTTCTCTTCACTTTAGACACTTCCTATCATGTAGTCTTCACACTAAAAGCTCCTAAGACTCACTTAAGCAACACAAAGAGAGACCGCCCATACATCCTCTTTAAGTGCATAAATAATCGTCAAGACTACTAATAATGGGACACACACACTTACAAGATACCAATGCACATAGCATGTACAATATGACATTTTCCTTACCAAGGTTACCAAAAGACTTACTTAAGTAAATCAAGAAGATAACGTCCATGATTGACCTCTTCAACACTACCTAAATAATCCTTCAGACTACCTATGTCTTAGATCATGTCCACATAATCAACATCTTCCCTAACTAGAGTCATTCTTAAGACTTATCTAGGTAAAATACAAAGTGACCATTCCTATGCCCCCTTCACACCTTAACTAGACAACCATTAACTATTCTAGATAACTAATTATTCATTTTACATGCTTTCTCAACTTAAGTCATTACATTCATTAGTTCATTTAAGACGCATTCAACACATAAGGACATTCAAGTAATGTTCTTGGACAAGACCTAGGGACTGTAACTAACACCTTCAAAGCTTATTGTGCAATGTTTAGTTAGCTACATATCACCACCTAAACTTCATAGAACTTCTCTAATGCTAGTAGGTATCCGATATGTTGAGAATAAGGAATAACCGACATAGACCATGGTAGCTAGACATGGAATCCGAAATTCTAACCTACTCCGATGAGGGCGTTCTACTTGCCAATGGTAGAACTTGGACACATCCTATGTATGCACATGGTTAAGGAATATGAAGGGCGTGTTTTGTACTCTACTCTTTCTTTAACTAGAAATACTTTCCTTACCATACTCATTCAGTGCTAGCCTTTGTTCTCATGGGTTGATTTACATTAAAAGTTCGTATAAAGGGGTTCCATATCAATTTCATAACCCAATCACATTCACCCTACCAAAGAGGTCTACTAGGGCTACCTTACAATGGCAACAAGAAGCTCATAATGACTTTCCAAAGAATTGATATGATGTCGTTCCATCCAACCAACCTTAATTCTATCATTCCTTTACTTGAAGGATACCATTACGACTTTCGACATTAAATTAATAACCTTACCACTAGGTTCAAGGTTTCACAAAAAGGACCCTCTTAACATCATGTCATTCATACATTCAATACTAAGAGGCTTTAGCATACTATGTAAAGACATCTCATATTCACATTCATACATGCATCAAGTAAGGGACACAAGTCAACCAAGACAACACACAACATATTTCACTTTAACACATATTGCACGTCATTCTAGAAGCACATAGAAAGAACCATTATCATCTTTAAGTCATCCTATACACTACTATAACATATCAATATAACCATCACAACTCATATAGTCAAGTTGGAACAATCATACACCACCATATAAGATTACACATATAAGCACATAGTCATAGTCTACATGATCTCCTAACATACATAGAAAGAACACATGCTTTCACATTACTTCACATGTAGATATATATGTTCATACTTCACATAAATCAACTACACAAATCATCATAATACTTCAAGTAGTGCCGGCAAGGCCTCAATCATTATAATACATAAAGTAACACCGACAAGGCCTCATCAATTGCAAGTAAGCACATAACACCGCCACCATAAGTGTACCATGCCAATAACAACATAATTGAAGTCTAATTATCATAAAATGGTAATTAGGTCAGCGTACCACCACTCCATCCTAAACACTTCATTCCTATGCTAAATCTAATTTAATACAACAAGGCCCATAACCATGGCCATAACCAACAACTCAATACATAAACTATGATATTCAATGAAAATATATCAATTAAATATAGATTCATAAATTTAAGACAACCTAGATATTAATTCTATACAATTATTACATCAATCAATAGTCCATAAAAAACTACACTATAATTCATAAGCATTAGATCAATATTACTTAACCCATAAAGTAGTCAAAAACTATGGTTCATCAATTACATGGGTTCATATGTTAATTGAGTAGAAATTATCGAATTAATAACAATTCAATCAATATTACTTAACCCATTAAGTAGTCAAAAACTATGGTTCATCAATTACATGGGTTCATATGTTAATTGAGTAGAAATTATCGAATTAATAACAATTCAATCAATATTCAATGCTTAAAACCCTTTAATGCAAGAACCCATGCATAGATCATGAAATTGGACAATTCATCTTTGAAAACTTTAGCAAACATTTTTGAAAGTTGGGCTCTTTGATGAATAGAGTTACAAGATCAAAATCCATACCTATATAAATATAATCCTTTAATTTGATGAAGAATCTACGCTCAATTCTCCAATCCAAGCCCTTCCTTGTTTTTGTCTCCAATGGAGTTCTAGAGAATTTCTAAGGAAATTTGGATTTTGTTCTTGAAGAATGAAATCTTCTAAGTATTTTAGGCTTATAAACATGTTTAAAATACCCAAAAGACCTTTTATAAACCGCCCAAATTCTTATTTGGATGTTGAGTGAATTGACAACTTCACGCCCAACTTACAGTGAAGATATGCAGGAATAACCTCACAGACGGAAGGACCGTCGACGGCCCATCCCTTGACCAACGGAACGTCTTGAGGGTCCATGGTGTGGGACTTAGGCTGGTATTTTGACTCTCATTCCCCACGCCTAAGTTTCCATCGACGAGACCTCACTTACGCGGTGTCGACTGACCCGCCGAGCGTCGATTGCCTATACATAATGAAAAGTAGTGCGGAATTAAAACTTTTCTCAAAATACTGGAATATCTTTAATAACATCTTTCATTTGAAATCATAAGAAATACTACGTCTCAATATCCTCAAAGCTTAGACACGAGAATACTTGGGATACGACCCATAATTCAACATTTAGAAATTCTTATCTATTACAATACTTCAATAAAGGAAATAAAGGACATCTATATATGCCCTCGAGTCAATTGAAGGCATACTTCAATTTACTTGAATGACTCTAGAATCCAATCTCTCCTTCACGATCCTTCTCACCTTTCACCTACACCTTTAGAGATAACAAAATGTATGGAATTAGTACAAACACTTGTACTAAGTATGACATTATGCAAAAAATCATGAAAACGGACATTCATTAGAAATATGCATCTTTTCTTTAAAACATCTTAGTATAATCATAAGAATAACTTTTAACACCTTAGAAACACATAAGATAACATTTAAGAAATTTAATACATTTTAAAACCAACATTACAGCAACCTCAATTTACTGTACAGTGAATTTGACTGTTACAGTGAAGTGTCTTCCCTTCACATTAGACACTTCCTATCATGTAGTCTTCACACCAAAAGTTATCCTAAGACTCACTTAAGCAACACAATGAGAGACTGCCCATACGTCCTCTCTAAGCATGCCTAAATAATCCTCAAGACTACTAATAATGAGACACATACACACTTACAAGATACCAATACACATAGCATGTATAATATGACATTTTCCTTACCAAGGCTATCAAAATACTTACTTATGTAAATCAAGAAGATAATGTCCATGATTGACCTCTTCAACACTACTTAAATAATCCTTCAGACTACCTATGTCTTAGATCATGTCCACATAATCAACATCTTCCCTAACTAGAGTCATTCTTAAGAATTATCTAGGTAAGATACAGGTGACCATTCCTATACGCCTTCATATAAGACTCATTCATCACATAAGGACATTCAAGTAATGGTATTGGAAAAGACCTAAGGACTCTAACTAACACCTTAAAAGCCTATTGTACAATGTATAGATAGAGTCCCAAACCACCACCTAAAATTCATAGAACTTCTATAATGCTAGTAGGTATACCATATGATGAGAATAGGCAATAAACGATATAGACCATGGTAGCTAGATATGGAATCCGGAGTTATAACCTACTCCAATGAGGGTGTTCCACTTGACAATGGTAGAACTTGGACACATCACATGTAGGCACATTGTTAAGGAATATGAAGGGCGTGCTTTGTACACTAGTCTCATTTTTAAACTAGAACTACTTCCTTACCATACTGACTCGTTGTTAGCCTTTGTTCTCATGGAGTAATTTTTATTAAAGGTTCATATGAAGGGGTTCCATATCATGTTCATAACCCAATCACATTTACCCTACCAAAGAGGTCAACTAGGGATGCCTTGCAATAGCGAACAATCTCATTATGACTTTCCTAAGGATTGATATGATGCCGTTCCATCCAACCAACTTTAAGTCTATCATTCCTTTTATTGAAGGATACCATTACGACTTTTGACTTCAACATTCATAACCTTACCACTAGGTTCAAAAATTCACATAAAGGACCCTCTTAGCATCATATAAGGTCTCATGTCATTCATACATACAAGACTAAGAGGCTTTATGTAACATTCTAGAAAATTTACTTTTTTAGTGAAGAGTCTATTAGGTTTTAAGAATATGTATTGGGGTACATAGGCATCCCACTGCCCAATATTGAGTAATATTGGGCATGTTAGAGAATATTGTCTTAAGGGTGTTAGCCAAATTCTATGTATTAACAAGTACTAAGATATATTTTGATGTTCAAATACTTATGCTTGTTTAGGAATTGTACCTGCAATGAAATACCCTGAACTACAAATTTCTATTTCTTAAGCTTATACACATTGGGTACGAGGTATCCAAGTGCCAAGGCTAGGTACCATTACACATAATCATTTAAAATGATCATGTAGATTAAGTAGTGCTCAAGGACATAGTGAGGATCCTTGGGACAAGAAGTGCGAAGCAACACATGTGTTAACAGCCAAGAGACCAAACGACCAATCCCAATCGAATTCGGTTAGGGCAGTAAGGGACATGCGCGCGTCGGGTCAATCCATGTGGGGCCGATCTTTAACCAATCCTAGGATCTAAAAAACATACCTAACTAGATAACTAACCTACGACTAACTAAAATAAACTAACTAGTGTGCCCGAAATCCTAAGACCTAACCGGGTGACACTAGCCGAGTAACTAACTAAAGAAACATCCTAGTACCTAACCTATGATGGTCCAAAAGGGTTGATATTACCCTAATGACTTAGGGGTACTTTAGTTATTACCCTAGGTCACTTAATTAATTAAATTATCAATTTAATTAATTAATGTAAATTTATGGTGAAACCCGAACCCTTAGCAAATTTTCAGAATATGGCTAAGTCAAATGCTCTCATATTTTAAGTCAATTGAGGAGGGGCGATTTTGTAATTAGATAATTGATTTATTTAATTATGTTAATTAGCCCTAAGTTGAATTAGTCAATATTTTGTTCCTAAGACTTAGACTCACGTTTAACTAGGTAAGAAAGTCTTGACTGAAAATAGTGAACAGACGCCAGGAAAACAGAAAAATACTCTCGGTTCTCCTTAGGAGATTTCAAGGCAATTCTTCAAGATTCTCGTGCAAAGTATAGGGTGATCTTCGTATATTCAATTCTACAGTAAGGTATGGGTTTTCTCTCTTTAATTCGTTTCACCATGAGGCTTTTCAAATGTTTTGAATTCAAGAAAACCAAAACTAGGGTTGTTCCCAATGAAATTGTCGAATGTTCATCTCCCTAGTTCTCCCTATTTCCGATTCTAATAGTATATATAATGCAAATCTTGAGCATGTTGTTGGTATGTGGTGCTAACTAATCATTATGTTTAGGTTTCTGTGATTTTATAATGTTGAATTAGACCTATAGTTTAGTTCCGTATGATTAATGCCTTTTGTGTTTGAGAAGATGAAATTGCTATAAGTCTTTTATGAAATTTAGTTTACTGTTGAAAGGAAAGAAGGTTTCAATTACTGTTTGTGTTTTACAATAGATATGTTTGTAAGTGTTCGGAATGCAATGTTTCCAAGAAGAAATAAGAATGAGAATCAAAACTAGTTAATGAATCTTCAATGCCAAATCAACTTTACAGCTTGGCCAAACTAAGCACCGAATTGTTCTTATAAGCTAATCAAATGTTAAAAGTTGACTTGCTTAAAATGATGAGAATACTATAGTATATACATTAACTTAATTTAATTTTCTAGTGATATTATCATGACAAGTGTTTAGTGAAAATTTTGTTTATGCCAATAAATTGGCCAGCAATATTTTTTGCAAAATATGTAATAGAATCGGCCAATGATAAAGTCATATCAATCACATATGGACAATGTAAATCATGATGTTTTTTGTAAGGCCAAATGCATGTTAAAGATTGACTTGACAAGATGTAACTCAAAGAACTCATAACCTAGGGTATGCCAATGATTCAGACAAGTCCAAACATACCCTATCTAAATAAATTTGTGAACATAGTAGCACATTGAATAAGTCCTTATAACTTTCATAAAGAATGATACAGGACTACCAAATAACATTGAACAAGATGTGGTGAGTAATGAAATAACGAAAAGCTTAGGAGTTATGAAATTGACCTAGAATGGGGTGTTAAAGGAAGTGAGACAAGTCTCACTTGCACCTAAACAATTATGTTAAAGATACTCACATAAGAAGGTGTTAGAAGTCGTGAGACAAGTCTCATTCTCACCATAATGATAATGTAAGATTTAAGTTCACATTCATAAATTATAGAAAGGAATGACAAGTAATCTATTTAGCTAAGCATACCTCATAAAAAAAACAAGCTTCCATAATGTATGAGTCAACTCTAAAAGTTGTAAGGTATGATAATTGAGCTAAGCACCGATAGACTAGTAATGAGCTTGTGCAAGCACATGTAAGCCTCATGAGATGAGACTACCACCAAGGTGGATAAGGGTCTCCAAATTCTCCTAGTCTTTGAACTATGTTGCCTGCATAGGTTACTAGCTAGTGGATCCACCTAAGAAAGCTAGGAATTATTCGGTTTCACATTGGCCGGTGAACCACCTCTTTTAGTGTGGGAAGACACATGATTTCATGTTAGCTCTCATGATCTAAGTCGTTTAATGCAAAAGATTTCTTAATAAAGTAAGAAAGAAAGAAAGAAAGAACTAGGAAGATGAGGGGTGTTCGAATAGGATGACCAAAGGGTGAGGTTAGACTAACTAATGATGTAAGTCATTCTTAGTCATTGCATAGAAAGATCCTAATGGAAGTCTTAAAAGAATATCCTAAGTCAAACTAGCATGTTCAAAGTGAACATGACATCAAAGAAGAAGAAATGTAGGTTCAAAGTGAACTACGTAAGCAAAAGCATAAGTATGTCAAATCATCTGTGTTTGATAAGAATGAAGTTTTAACAGTTATTGGCTTATGCCAATAAGGGAGCAAAAGATAATGACTCAAAAACTGGAGTATGAATATATCCCCAACATTTTTACAATATGCAAATGATCAAATAATAGGTATAGACAATAAAGATTGGCTTATAAAGACTTCATGCCCAATTTAACAAGAATGGAAGGAATATCTTTTGAGTTGGGTAGTCAAATCATTTCCTTAGTCTTTTGGATTACTTACTTGATTCATTGTAGTAATGAGACTACAATGAATCATTGCACTCGTAAGTAAAACATAGGATCAAAGAAGATCATTGAACTACACAACAAAAAGAAGAAAAGACTGAAAAATAAACTAAGGCTGGGAGAGGGAGCTCTCGGCCTAAGTGGAGCAAAAATATTAAATTTTGCTTGAGTTGCTCTAAAATTATCTTCATGATTCCAAGGTCTTATGTTCATATAGAAAATGATTCATGTGCTTTAAATTCATGAAACTATTTCATATTCATAGCATGATTCATAAATAACGAATTAGGAAAGTGAAGTGACTTTACTTTCCAAAAATGGCATGTTGCTATAGGAAGAGCTTTCCTTGATCATGCACATTCCTTATGTTTTTATGTGCATACACCCATACTTATTTCAAGTGTGTACTAACCCATATACAATTACTCTTATTATAGGTGCATGTCCTTGAAGAAGATTGAAGATCAGTTGAAGCCGTTTGGACTAGTACCTCCAGACTTTGGTATGTTCTCTTAAGTTCAAGGATTCCTACGCTTTATCTTCTAGATTTAGTAAATTAGACATAGCTAGTGTATGTTATCCCTAGCATTTCCTTTCAAACAATTTTCAAGCTTTCGTACTAAGACTGGTTTGGCAACTATTGATGATATTATGAATTCTTCATTTCAATTGTTCAATCTCTTAATAGATGGTTGTTTATTTTGAGATGTTAGTATAACAGTCTTATGCAAGAATTATATGAAGTCTAATTACACTTCAATAAATTTAAAAAGTTTTAAATTATCTGCTAAATTTAACTGTATGATTGTGATGAAAGCTAAGAAGAGGCTTGTCTGCGACCTCTGAGATGTTAACGACGCCGATCTTATCTAGGGTCTAGGACCCGGGTGTGACAAACTTGGTATTAGATGATGAGGTTAAATTACCTAGGAACTAAGGCTCAAAAGAACCACGTTGTGTAGTTTCTAGCTTATGGTTGTGAATTGCACCACAAGTATGACTTACAGACTTAGTGATGTTAAGAATCGTCCCTTCTTCTACTTTTTATCGTGCTGTGTAGAGTTTTGACATTTTGTGTCATTCTAGCTCTAACTTCCTTCTTATGTGTGCCTGTAGAAAAATGAACACAAGAAGAAACGCATGAAGGAGAGTTGGAGAAGAAGCTGTTTGGGGAAATCAAGCTCCTCTTTCAGGCCCAACTACTGGAGTGCAAGTGCCTGTCAACCCAGCTGCGTTGACGGATGGAGAAGTGAGAGCAACACCGGTTCATATGGCACAAGCCATCACTGCTCAAGCACAAACTATCACAACACAGACCATTAGAGAGGGTGCTCCCAGTGAGAACCCACATGCTAGCACCATGGCTAGCAGACTGATATATTTCACCAGGATGAATCCTTTAGTCTACTTCGGGTCCAGAACCAATAAGGATCCCCAGGAGTTTGTGGATGAGTTCCACAAGATTTTCTGTTCTATGGATGTTAATGAAGAGGAGAAGGATGAGTTGGCTACATACCAACTCAATAATGTGGATCAGGTATGGTACGAGATGTGGGTAGATGGCCGAACACTAGGAGAAGTCCCCATCTCTTGGGACATTCTCAAGACTGCATTCTTGGAGAGGTTCTTTCCCAGAGAGAAGAGAAAGGCTAAGGTTGAGGAGTTCATCAACCTATGTCAGGGAGGTATGTCAGTCAAGGAACACTCCCTGAAGTTTGTTAAACTTTCTAAATATGCTTCTTCCTTGGTAGCAGTAGCAGGGATGAGATGAGCAGGTTTGTGACTGGTGTATCGAATGATTTGGAGGAGGAATGTTGGGAATCCATGTTGCATGATAATATGGACCTTTCTAGGTAGATGGTACATGCACATCGGGTGGAGGAGAGTCATCAGAGGAAGAGAGGTCGAGAAGGAATGAAGCCTAGGCTCTCAGTTCAGGATGCTTCTAGCACTAGTAGGAGATCGTTTGGAGTCCAGGACAGGTCCAGGTTCAAGAAGGGGCACCACCACTCAGGTATCATAATCCTTCCAGGAACACTAATGCCGAAGGCGACAAGTCTGTCCCCAAGAAGGGTAATGATAGAAATGCCCAGCGTGACAGAAAGTCGTGTGGTAAATACGGCCATTTGCATGGAGGTGAGTGCATGGTAGGTTTTAATGCCTGCTATGGGTGCGACAAGAGTGGGCATATGATCAGGGACTGCCCACATGTCAAGAATCCGGCCAAGGCAGATACTCAGCCTCGGCCTAATCCTATTAATGCAGCCGAGACTCCCAAGAGGAACAACTTCGATGCTTTGAAATGTAGAGAGGAGCAAGAGAAGTCAGCTGATGTGGTCACTGGTAACTTGCATGTCTTTTCTTTTCCTGTGTATGCATTGTTAGATCCAGGATCCACCTTGTCTTTTGTTACTTCTTTAGCAGCTAGTAAATTTGACTTGCATCCTGAGATCTTACATGAACCTTTTTCTAGTTAGTACTCCCATAGGAGACAACATTAGAGCTAAAAGAGTATATAGAGAATGCCCAATAACTGTTCTTGATAGAGTTACCTATGATGACCTAATAGAATTAACCATGCTTGACTTTGATATAATTTTGGGTATGGATTGGCTCAATAAATGCTATGCTACCATAGACTGTCGAAACAAGGTAGTAAGGTTTCATTTTCCTAGTGAGATAGAGTTAGAATGGGAAGGGCATATTTCAAATCCAACATGCCATATAGTTTTCCATCTTAAAGCCAATAAGATGTTATCTAAGGGGTATTTATACCACTTAGTCAGAGTCAATGACTTAGAACATGAAGTTCCTTCCATAGACTATGTGTCCATAATGAATGAGTTTCAGGATGTCTTTCTGGGGATTTGCCACGAATCTCTCCTGAACGCGAAATCGACTTTGGTGTTGACTTAGATACCAACACCAAACCAATTTCCATTCCTCCCTATATAATGACTGTTTGTAATCTCAAAGAGTTGAAATTGCAGTTAAAATATCTACTTGATAAGGGTTTCATCTAGCCGAGCAATATCCCCATGGGGTGATCCAGTGTTGTTAGTTAAGAAAAAGGATGTAAAACTTAGAATGTGTATCGATTATAGGAAACTCAACAAAGTCAGTATAAAGAACAAATACCCTCTTCCCAAAATTGATGATCTATTTGATTAGCTCCAAGGTTCAAGTTTCTTTTCTGAAATAGATCTCTGGTCAGGGTATCACCAACTTAGAGTGAGACAAGAGTATATTCCTAAGACTTCTTCCGTACCAGTTATGGTCATTACGAGTTTTTTTATGTCATTTGGTCTCACTAACGCACCAGCCGCGTTTATGGACCTTATGAATAGGGTCTTCCATGAATACCTTGATTCTTTTGACATAGTATTCATAGATGACATCCTCATATACTCTAAGACCATATAAGAGCATGAACAACATTTGAGAATGATATCTCAAGTACTGAGGGAACATCATTTGTATGTGAAATTCAACAAATGTGAATTTTGGCTGAGATCATTGACCTTCTTTGGTCATGTTGTGTCCGACCAGGGTGTAGAGGTTGATCTGAAAAATATTGAGTAAGTAAAGAACTGGCCGAGACTCCTCATTCCTACAGACATACGGAGTTTCTTGGGTTTGGATAATTACCATCGCATTTTTCTTGAGGGCTTTTCCGCTATTGCTGCTCCATTGACAACTTTAACAAAGAAGAAGGCGAAGTTTTTGTGGTCTGAAACTTGTGAAAAGAGCTTCCAAGAGCTGAAAGACTGACTCACTTCAGCCCCAGTTCTCACATTGCCGAGGAGTGGTGAAGGGTATGTGGCATACTGTGATACTTCCCGAGTAGGTTTGGGATGTGTTCTTATGCAAGATGGCGAGGTGATTGTATATGCATCAAGACAGTTGAAAATCCACGAGAAAAATTACCTTACCCATGATCTTGATTTAGCTGTTGTGGTATTTGTTTTAAAACTTTGGAGACATTACTTATATGGTGTACATGTTTATGTATTTACTAACCATAAAAGTCTTCAGTATGTTTTTACACAGAGATAATTGAATCTTCGTCAGAGAAGATGGCTAGAGCTGCTCAAAGATTATGAAATGAGTGTCCACTATCACCCATGTAAGGCCAATGTAGTGGTCGATGCTTTGAGCCGATTGAGCATGAGCAGTGTGTCTCATATTGATGATGAGAATAAGGAGCTGGTTAAAGAGGTACACCAATTGGCTAGGTTAGGTGTACGACTGGTAGATACACCAAGTGGGGTGTTTCGATTCATTCCAGTTCTGAATCCTCATTTGTTGTAGATGTTAAATCTAAGCAGCATCTCGACCCAGTACTCATGGAGTTGAAAGACTCAGTGTTGAGTAAGCTTAATGAATTATTCTCCCTAGGGGGCATGGTGTGCTTAGATACCAGGGCAGATTGTGTGTGCCCAATGTTGATAATATGAGACCTAATATTATTGCAGAGGCTCATGGATCCAGGTATTCCATTCATGATCTATTTGTTGGCAGGTGTGAAGCGAGATATTTCTAAGTTTGTGGAGGAGTTCCACAATTGCCAACAGGTTAAGGCCGATTCACCTTAATCCTGGAGGTCTTAGCCAGTAGATTCAGATCCCAACATGGAAGTGGGAGGCGATCAATATGGACTTTGTGGTTGGTCTGCCCAGGTCCAGGAAACTTCATGATTCCATTTGGGTCATTGTTGTCAGGATAACTAAGTCTGCTCATTTCAATCTTGTGAAGTCTACTTACAGGTCCAAAAATTATGCCAAGGTGTATATTGATGAATAGTGAGGTGGCATGCCATCCCTTTATCTATCAATTTTGATAGGGGAGACCAGTTCACTTCTCACTTTTGGAGATCTTTTAAAAAGAGCTTGGGTACAAAGGTGAAGCTCAATACTGCTTTTCATCCTCAGATTGATGGACAAGCAGCGCATACCATTCAGACCCTTGAAGACATGCTGAGAGCATGTGTTATTGACTTCAAGGGGAGTTGGCATGATCACTTGCCACTGATTGAGTTCTCTTATAATAATAGCTACCATTCCAGTATTGGGATGACACCTTTTGAAGCACTGTATGGCAGGAGATGTAGGTCCCTAGATGGGTGGTTTGAGGTAGGAGAGTCTTCCATTTTAGGACCTGAGATTATACATGAGGCTATGGAAAAGGTGGGAATGATTAGGGATAGATTGACTACTACTTACAGTCGTCCAAAATCCTATGCTGATAATAGGAAGATGGCTCTTGAATTCGAGGTAGGTGATCAAGTCTACCTGAAGATATCACCCATGAAAGGGGTGATGAGGTTTTGTAAGAAAGGAAGTTGAGTTCGAGGTATATAGGTCCTTATAAGGTCTTACAACGAGTAGGGAATGTTTCCTATGAATGAAGTTACCAAATGATGTGGCTTCTTTTCATCCAATGTTTGATCTTTTGATGCTTAAAAAGTGTCTAGGCAATCCAACATCTATCCTGCCTGTTGAGGGGTTAGGAGTCGATGAGAACCTTCTTATGAAGAGGTTCCAGTTGAAATTTAAGATCCACAAGTGAAGCAGCTGTGGAACAAGGAGGTTGTCACCGTAAAGGTGTTATGGAGGAACCACCTTGTTGAGGTAGCAACATGGGAGGCCGAGGCCAACATGAGGTCCCATTACCCTCACTTTTTCAGTTCTTGATGTTAGATATACTCTTCCTGAGTCTGATTTTGTTTATGAAACTCTAAATTTTAGTGCATTAGTCGGTTTTGGTGTTTTAAGTCCATAATTGTGTGTTTTATACTTGCACTTTATGAGTTAATATGAGTTCATGCTTGCATTCATGTTGCTATTTTTGTATAGCGTTGACATGATTTTTGTGTCGCATGAGTTATGATGTGCATTGAGTTAAAGTGAGATCGTGAAGTAAGTTACTTAATCTCAGATATGAAGCTTCAGACAAACTCTGAGTGATGTGCATCATCCAGAGTAAGTTGTGAATCAGATATTCACAAAGAGTAAAGTTTCAAGTATGTTGATGTGTTTTTAGAAAATACCCTTTTTGATTCAAAATGATGTGTAGTGTCATTTGGGGATGAATGTTCCAAAGGGGGGGGGGCATAATGTAGCATTCCAGAAAATGTACTTGCCTAGTGAATAGTCAATTAGGTTTTAAGTATATGTATTGCGGTACATAGACATCCCAATGCCAAATATTGAGTAATATTGGGCATGTTAGAGAATATTTGCTTAAGGGTGTTAGCCAGTTTCTATGTATTAACAAGTAACTTAAGATATACTTTCATGTTCAAATACTCCAATCCAAGCCTCTTTAGGAATTGTACCTGCAATGCAGACCCTAAGATAAAAGTTTATATTTCTTAACTGATGTGCAACATCAATAGTAAGTTGTGAATCAGATATTCACAAAGAGTAAAGTTTCAAGTATGTTAATGTATTTTTCGAAAATACCATCTTTGATTCAAAATTATGTGTAGTGTCATTCGGGGATTAATGTTCCTGGGGGGGGGGGATAATGTAACATTCCAGAAAATGTACTTTACTAGTGAAGAGTCTATTAGGTTTTAAGAATATGTATTGAGCTACATAGGCATCCCAATGCCCAATATTGAGTAACTTAAGGGTGTTAGCCAACTTCTATGTTTTAACAAGTAACTTAAGATATACTTTCATATTTAAATACTCCATTCCAAGCCTCTTAGGAATCGTACCTGCAATGAAGACCCTAAGCTAAAAATTTACATTTCTCAAGCTTATAATCATTTGGTACGAGGCATCCAAGTGTCAAGCCTAGGTACCATAGCACATGATCATTTAAAATGATCATGTAGATTAAGTAGTGCCCAAGGACGTACTGAGGATCCTTAGGACAAGAAGTGAGAAGCAACACATGTGCAAGCACATGTGCTACAGGCCAAGAGACCAAACGACCAAGCCCAATCGAATTCGGTTAGGGCGGTAAGGGGGCAGGTGCACGTCGGGTCAAGCCACGTGGGTACGAGCTTCCTAACCAATCCTAGGCTCTAACTAACTTACCTAACTAGCTAACTAACATAGAACTAACTAAAATAAACTAACTAGTTTTCCCGAAATCCTAAGACCTAACAAGGTTACACTAGCCGAGTACCTAACTAAAAAAACATCCTAGTACCTAACCTAGGATGGTCCAAAGGGGTTGGATATGGTCCTAGTGACTTAGGGGTACTTTAGTAACTACATTAAGTCACTTAATTGATAAAATTTTCAACTTAATTAATCAATGTAAATTCATGGTGAAACCCGAACCCTTAGCAAATTTTCAGAATTTTGCTAAGTCAAATGCTCTCCTATTTTTAGTCAATTTAGGAGGGGTGTTTTGGTAATTAGATAATTGATTTATTTGCTAAGTTAATTAGCCTAATTTGAATTAGTTAATATTCAGTTCCTAAGACTTAGACTCACGTTTAACTAGGTAAGGAACTCTCGACTGAAAAACAGTGAACAAATGTAAGGAAAATAGAAAAATACTCTCGGATCTCGTTAGGCGATTTGAAGGCAATTCTTCATGATTTTTGTGAAAAGTATAAGGTGATATTCGTAGACTCAATTCTACAGTAAGGTATGGGTTTTATCTCTTGGATGCCTTTCCCCAAGAGGCTTTTCAAACGTTTTGAATTAAAGAAAACCGAAACTAGGGTTGCTCCCAATGAAATTATCGAATGTTCATCTCCCTTGTTCTCCCTATTTCCGATTCTACTAGTATGTATAATGCAAATATCAAGCATGTTGTTGGTATGTGGTGGTAACTGATCATTATGTGTAGGTTTCTGTGACTTGATAATGTCGAATGAGACCTATAGGTTAATCCGTATGATCAATGCCAAATTGTGTTCGAGAAGATTGCTATAAGTCATTTATGAAATTCAGTTTACTGTTGAAAGGGATGAAGGTTTCGATTACTATTTGTGTTTTACACTAGATATGTTTGTAAATGTTTGGTACGCAATGTTTCCAAGAAGAAATAAGAATGAGAATAAAAATTAGTTAATGAATCTTCAATGCCAAATCAACTTGATAGCTTGGCCAAACTAAGCACTGAATTGTTCTTATACGCTAATCAAATGTTAAAAGCTGGCTAGCTTAAAATGATGAGATTACTATAGTATATTCATGAAGTTAATTAACTTTTCTAGTGATAAAATCATGACAAGTGTTTAGTGGAAGTTTGGTTTATGCCAACAAATTGGCCAACAATATTATTTGCAAAATATGTAATAGAATTGGCCAATATCTAAGTCATACCTATCTTAGATGGCCAATGTAAATGATGTTGTTTCTTGTAACGCCAAATACATGTTAAAGATTGATTTGACAAGATGTAACTCAATGAAATCATAACCTAGGGTATGCCAATGATTGAGCAAGTCCCAACATACCCTATCTAAATGAACTTGTGTACATAGTAGCACATTGAATAAGTCGTTATAACTTTCATAAAGAATGGTACAAGACTACCAAATAACATTGAACAAGATAAGGTGAGTAATAAAATAAATAAAAGGTTATGAGTTATGAAATTGACCTAGAATGGGGTGTTGAAGGAAGTGAAACAAGTCTCACTTACACTCAAACAATTATATTAGAGATACTCACATAAGAGAGTGTTAGAAATCGTGAGACAAGTTTCATTCACACAATAATGATAATATAAGATTAAAGTTTACATTAATCAAGTGTAGAAAGGGATGACAAGTCATCCATTGAGCTACGCATACTTTATACTAGAAGCAAGCTTCCATAATGTATGAGTCAACTCTAAAAGTTGTAAGGTATGATAAATTGAGCTAAGCACCGATAGACTATTAATGAGATTGTACAAGCACATGTAAGCCTCATGAGATGAAACTTCCACCAAGGAGGATAAGGGTCTCTAAATTCTCCTAGTCTCTGAACTATGTTTACAGCAAGGTTACTAGCCAGTGGATCCACCTAAGAAAGCTAGGAAGTATTTCTTTTCACTTTTGCCGGTGAACCATCTCTTTTTAGTGTGGGGAAGACACTGAATTTCATGTTAGCTCATATGTTTAATGTCGGTTAATGCTAAAGATTTGTTTAAGAAAGTAAGAAAAAAAGAAATAAAGAACTAGGAAGATGAGGGTGTTCGGATAGGATGACCAAAGGGTGATGTTAGACTAAGTAATGATGTAAGTCATTCTTAGTCATTGCATAGAAAGATCCCAATGGA
Organism: Solanum pennellii; assembly: GCF_001406875.1. NCBI lineage: Eukaryota > Viridiplantae > Streptophyta > Magnoliopsida > Solanales > Solanaceae > Solanum > Solanum pennellii. The sequence continues at coordinate 68,033,185 of NC_028637.1, read as the reverse complement.
AGTCTTAAAAGAATATCCTAAGTCAACCTAGCATGTTCAAAGTGAACATGATCAAAGAAGAAGAAATGTAAGTTCAAATTGAACATGAGATCAAAGAAGAAGAAATGTAAGTTCAAAGTGAACTACGTAAGCAAAAGCATAAGTATGTCAAATCATCTGTGTTTGATAAGAATGAAGTTTTAACAGTTATTGGCTTATACCAATAAAGGGAGCAAAACATAATGACTCATCAATTGGAGTATGAATATATGCCCCATCATCTTTATATTATGCAAATGATAAAATAATGGGCATAGCCAATAAAGATTGGCTTATAAAGAGTTCATGCCCAATTTAACAAGAATGGAAGGAATAACTTGCGAGTAGGGTAGTCAAATCATTTCCTTAGTTTTTTGGATTACTTACTTGATTCATTGTAGTAATGGGACTACAATGAATCATTTCATTCGTAAGTAAAACATAGGATCAAAAAATATCATTGAACTACACAACAAAAAGAAAAAAAGACTGAAAAATAAACTGATATACTGATGCAGGAAAATTCTTCTAAAGAAGACGTGTTGAGCTTTCTTTCCTTCGCTAACCCCCATAGTTGAATAAGAAAGTTCCGTCTCCAGTTCAGGGGAAGGAAAAAGGAAAGATTCAGCGAAGGACAAGGTGGAATGAGATCCTCCGGTTTAGATCCTTTAGTTAAGGCACCCAACAATTGAGTTCCGTAGCTTAGGAGGCTGGGAGAGGGAGCTCTCGGCCTAAGTGAAGCAAAAATATTAAATTTTGCTTGAGTTTTTCTAAAATTATGTTCATGATTCCAAGGTCTTATGTTCATATAGAAAATGAGTTGGGTGCTTTAAATGGATGAAAATATTTCATATTAATAGCATGATTCATAAATAACGATTTAGGAAAGTGAAGTGACTTCACTTTCCAAAAATGGCATGTTGCTATAGGAAAAGATTTCCTTGATCATGCGTAGTCCTTATGATTTTATGTGCATACACCCATACTTAGTACAACTGTGTACTAACCCATATTACAATTATTATTTTTATAGGTTTAGGTCCTTGAAGAAAATTGAAGATCATTTGAAGCCGTTCGGACTAGTACCTCCAGACTTTGGTAGGTCCTCTTGAGTTCGAGGATGGTTACACTTTATATTCGAGCTTTAGTAGATTAGACATAGTTAGTGGAGTTTTACCTAGCATTTCCTTTCAAATAATTGTTAAAGCTTTCGTACTAAGGCCGGTTCGACAACTATTAATGATATTATGAATTCTTCATTTCAATTGTTCAATATGTTAATAGATGGTTGTTTATTTTCAGATGTTAGTATGTCACTCTTATGCAAGATTTATATAAAGTCTAAGTATACTTCAGTAAATTTAAAAAGTTTTAAATTTTTTGCTAAATTTAACTGTGTGATTGTGATGAAATCTAAGAAGAGGCTTGTCTGCGACCTCTGAGAGGTTAACAACGCCGGTCTCATATAGGGTCTAGGACCCGGGTGTGACACTTTAGCATCCTAAGTCAAGTCTCATATTCACATTCATACATGCATCAAGTAAGGGACACAAGTTAACCAAGACAAGAAACAACGTATTTCACTTTAACACATATTACTGTCACTCTAAAAGCACATAGAAATAACCATTATCATCATTATGTCATCCTATACACTACTATATTATATCAATATAACCATCACAACTCATATAATCAAGTAAGAACAATCATACGTCAACCTCTAAGATTACACATATAAACACATAGTCATAGTCTACATGATCTCCTAACGTACATCGAAAGAACACATGCTTTCACATTACTTCACATGTAGATATATATGCTCATACTTAATATAAATCAACTATACAAATCATCATAATACTTCAAGTAGTGCCGGCAAGGCCTCAACCATTATAATACATAAAGTAACACCGACAAGGCCTCATCTATGGCAAGTAAGCACATTACACCGCCACCATAAGTGTACCATACCAACAACAACTAAATTGAAGTCTAATTATCATAAAGTAAAGGTAATTAGGGCAGCGTACCACCACTCTATCCTCAACACTTCATTCCAATGCTAAATCATCTAATTTAATACCACAAGGCCCTTACCCATGGCCATAACCAACAAATCACTACTTAAAACTATGACATCCAATGAAACTAGATCAGTTCAATATAGATTCATCAATCTAGTGTGAATATGATTGGTTGGTAAAAATGTCGATTACTAGTATATGTATGTTGTTCACATAGGTTGAAGTTCGTGTTGGGCTTCTATGAGACAAAAGAATTAATTATGGATTTATCATTGCATTATCATGAGATAGTGAATTGGGAGATAAGTAATAAGTGTGAATGGATTAGTTCAAAGGGGTTTCAGTTTTCCAATTGATTGTTACGGTGAACTAACATTTTTTTTGTAATTTATTATTTAAATTTTCATTATAAAATTTTCTTAAGATGATTATATTATGGTTCACTGGTTCTCGAGTGTCTGTCTTGCCTAGGGTGTAGACACGGGGCATTACATGTCCGTTACCTTGCGATGATCAAAGTTTTTTGGTCGACTCTGAGATACAAGAAGCTTAGCTTGGATGCTGCTTACCTTATCTAGATCATCTTTCAAAAAATAAACCTCCAAAGGTATGATATCTCTTGTTTCAAACCACTTTATGAGTGATCTACATCACTACCGTAAAGTTCCTAGAAATGTGCCATGTTAACGTTGGAGAGGTAACTGTTATTATATGAGAATTCACACAAAGGTAGGAACTTATCTTGGTGACCTCCAAAGTCAATCACACATGCTCTCAACATGACCTTTAATACTTGAATAGTTCTCTCTAATTATTCGTATGTTTGTGGATGGAAGACAGTTATAAAAGTGAGTTTAGTGCCCAATTCCATATGGAATTTTCCCCAAAACTTGTATGTGAACTACGTGCAATGGTTCGAGATGATAGAAAGGGGCAACTCATACAATCTCACTATCTCTTTCACAGAAACCTAATCAAACTGCTGAGCATTATACTCTACTCTCACCAGAATGAAGTGGTCTAAATTAGTCAACATGTCAACTACCACCCAAATAGAGTAGAAATTTCCCAAGGTCTTGAGATAATCAACCACTAAATCCTTAGCTATCCTTTTCCACTTCTTTTTCGGAATTAGAATTTGATGAAGAAACCTTTAAGCCTTTGGTGAGCATACTTAACTTGCTGGCAGTTTTAACACTTACCGACAAACTCAACTATGTCTTTCTTCATTCCAAGCCACCAATAATGTCATTTCAAATCTTAGTACATCTCGATCACACCAAAATGAATGTAATACCGTGAACCATGGGATTATGTAAACATATTCTGAATAAATTCATCCCCTCGGGGAACACATATTCTTCACTTAAAGCTGAGCACACCTCGCGCTTCAAGAACCCAATTTTGCACTTACTAGACAGTCTTGTTTTTGAGCTTATTCAAATTCTCGTCCTCAAACTTCGTGGACTTGATTTCCTCAATGAATATGGACCTAATCTAAATGCTAGCTAACACCCAACTTTCTTTGAAAAGACAAACTGCAAAAACATAGACTCCAAGCTCTGAATATCTTTGGACAAGGGTTGCTTGGCTACACCCAAATAAGTTGTAGTACCCATAGTTACCATCTTCTGGCTTAGTGTGTCTGCGACCACCTTAGCCTCATCCGAATGATACATGATGGTAACATCATAATCCCTGAGTAACTCTATTGTCCTTCTCTGCCTCATGTTCAGGTTCGTTTGAGTTAATGTGTGTTGTAAACTTCAGTGATTACTAAATAGCTCACATCACACCATAAAGGTAATGTCGCCAGATCTTGAGAGAAAACACTACCGCTCCCAACTACAAGTTATGTGTCGGATGATTATTTCTTATATATCTTCAGTTGTCGCGATGCATAACATATGACATTTCTTTTATGCATCAAGACAGCACCAAAGACCTAACGTGAAGAATAACAATAAGCATTGAAATCATTACTTTTCACAGGCAATTTTAGAATAACTTTTATGGTAAGAAGAATCTTTAGTTTCTAGAAGCTCTCTTCACATATAGTTAGTCCACTCGAAAGGCACCTCCATATTAGTCAGCCTTGTTAAAAGTATGGCGATAGAAGCAAACTTTCTCTTATTTCAATGATAGTAGCTGGTGAGCCCCATAAGACTCCTAACTTTTGTAATAGATCTATGCAACAAAAGTCAGCCAGAACATTAGGGGAACCCTTCTTTGAAACCACATGCCCCAAAAAGGAAACTAAAGCCAACCAGAACTCACACATGGAAAATTTTGTATACAATTATTGTTGTCCAAGGACACCTAAAACAATTAAAAGATGGTCGGTGTTCTCTTTCTTGCTCTTTGAATAAACCAAGATGTCATCAATCAAGTTGGTAACAAAATAATCTAGGAATGCTTTGAACACACCATTCATCAAGCTCATGAAGGTTGTGGGGGCATTAGTCAACTCAAACAACATCACTAAGAACTCATAATGTCAATAGTGGGTCATGAATGTCATTTTAGGTATATACTAAGACCTAAGATTTAACTGATGGTAACAAAACCATAGGTCAATGTTAGAGAAAATTGATGTACCCTACAACTTGTCAAAGAGATCATCTATGCAATGCAACAAATACTTTTTAACAAAGGCGACCCTATTCAACTGCTGGGTCATATCCTCACAGTACAATCCTTATTCATAACAAAAAAGGAGGAGTACCCCATAGGGAAGCACTACGACAGATGAAACATTTATCAAGAAGCTGATGGATTTGAGCTTTAAGATCTTTCCATTCAGGTGAAGCAATGCGATAAGGAGGAATGGAGATGGGGGCAAGTGTCAGGTTGAAAGTCAATTAAAAAATCTATATCCCTATCCGGAAGCATTCCAGGAAAATTCATAGAGAACACTTCTTTAAATTCTGACACTACAGAAATAGACTCCATAGAGAAAGAGTCACCATCAACATGCCAACTAAGATAAATATTCATAACACTCATGCCCACAAGTTCCCTAGCCCGATCAAATGATATGAACTTAGTTGGCTTAGGATTGTACACCCCTTCCCACTCTAAGCTTTTGCTACCCAGGATATCTTGAGCCAGAAATTTAGCATTACAATTACACATAACTTAATTAAGGACAACCAAGTCATGCCTAATATTCTATCAAATTCAGTTATATCCTAAATAACAAAGTCACCCCAAGTATGACAAGCCATAATAAAACAGGATAAGCACGATACACGTTGGTGACTATGATAGACTCTCAAGCTAGGGTAGAAATTTGGATGAAGACATCAAGTAGATCACATAATGCATCAAATCCCAAGGAAAACTTAACAAACACAAATGAATAAGTAGAACTAGGATCAAACAAAAAAGTATCCATCCAGTCATTGACAAGAATAATACTTGTGTTCACTGCATTAGACACCTCAAACCTAGTTCTTGCCCAAAAAGGCATATAAAATTGAACCCTGTAAACTTGACAATCTCCTTGCCTGACAGCACTACTTTTCTACCTCCATTACATTTTCCCCTGCCTCCACGACACTGTTAATTTCCTTCACTACCTTGTGGACATCCTCTAACATTACTACCGCTACCCGCTGGTACAACTATTCTGGTCTATTATTGCACGCGATCAGACAAATGCGGATGGAGAAAATCTCTCCTCACATGCCCTAGTTTGACACAATTCGAACAACTGCGATCAAAATATTGCATGATGCCTAATGTAGGTGTGGATCCCTGACTATGCAAAAGGTAATTCTACTATGGAGTTCCCAAATAGCCATATGTAGAAGCGGGCAGGGCTGACTAAATTTGTCGAACTATAATCTTTGGCCTACCTGAACATCTGGAGTTGTAACAATGAAAGTTATATGTGCTCTTGGGCATCATATCCGAAGCGTAGGACTGAACATCACTTCGAACTCCTTTCACTTTATTTACAAAGTCATTCACGTTATTCAAATTTTACATATAGAGGTCATGTGAATAGAAAATACTTGGAACTTTGGGTTCAATTTTTGACAAATATACAAATCCTATCCTGCTTTGTAGTCACCTATTGGGTTCAAAGTGTGGGGCACATACTTCATAAAGAACAGATGTTTGAACAGCGTCCAAATTATTGGGGCAAAGACTTGAGATCATCTTTCTAAAGTAAGCCCTACGAACTTCTTAGAATCACCTTGAAGTTGAAAGTTCACGAGTTTTAATCAATGTTGGTATACAATGCCTAACTTCTGATGCCTTTCATAAAAATCAATAATGAATTATAGGAATCCTCACTCTCAGAACCGTGGAACAAAGGTGGCTTCAGCTTCAAGAACATAGTAAATATCTCATGCTCAACACCAATTATCACAAGACCCGATAGGGGACAGAAGAAGGAATCAGTGCCTAATGCTCCATCCACCTTGGGAATAGTAGTAGTAATAGGTCGGTTGATCAAAGGTTGGGAATTTATAGTTTGAAAAGGACTCCGAAGTCGATGAACACCTTACAAAAGTAATAATCTGTTCATTAACACTGGATCTAAGGGAGGAATGTCGGTATTCCCAGGCTGTGCATCTACCCGTTCTAATGTTTCATGAGGGCTTCTTCCCTAGGAATATTCTTAGTTAGGACTCCACCCCTGGTGGGTGACACTCTTCCTCGACCTCTGCCCCTTTATCTTCCCAGTCCCTGTCTGACCACGACCTCTGGCTTCAAACTCATCTTCTAGATCATTTATGGGAGTTATGGGCCTAACGTAGTTGTATCCCATATTAACCATCTATAGACACAATAGTGAAGGAGATTTGATACCAATTTGGATCACCAGATAGCAATTGGAATCAAGTCATTACAAGAAATGAGTAGAAGGCAGAGAGATATCCTAATAGTCTGTAGCCTTTTGAATAAAAATTCAGACGTCTATGTACCATTCCGCAAGACTTCACTATAATCATTTTGGTACAATGAGATCAACAGATCTAAGTCTCTGATACAATCTTTCTCACGACCCAAACCACCGTTATTAATACCCACACAAACCCTCTGGTGGTTTATCCACTACTACGACCCAACTAAGCAAGTTGAAGTAAACTAAGGCATTTAATGATATGAAAGCAGGTTTAAACGACTTAATAAAATACAGAGATCTATAAACTTCGAAGTTCTAACACACAAAGTATTGCAAAAATATTACCTCTAGTTATTGTACCAAAAATATCAACCAAAAAGTCTAAGAAAAGAGGGTGATACCCCGATAACTAAACATAAACAACCTAAACATATAGCTTGAGTTCAAAAGGAATAAACTAAACAATTAATGGATCCATAGAAGGCGGATAGAAAATGCTCATTCATGAAACCACAGTGTAGTGGAAGAACCACGTGTCTACTCCAGCAACGTAATACAAGCAAGTCATTACAACACAATAAACACACTTATACATAATTTATTATTGAATCATCATTTTAGGAGAAACAAACATTTTCCCAACAACCACAGGTAAATATATATATGTAATAATTACAAGTGGTTTTTGCATGGAACCTACACCCTAATGGTTAGTGTGTCTAAATGTGACACCCGATCCAATATACTTGCGTTGAAACGTGACACTCGGTCCAATATATGTGTAAGAATGTGAAACTCCATTCAAAATATGCGTTGAAACAAGACAGACGGTGAAATATAAATGTCAAAATTTTACACCCAGTCCAGCCAAAATAACCATAGTCACAATCACACCAAAATGAGAAGTGCACATAGTCAAAGTCAACAAATTGGCTCATGGCATGTATATGTTCACACATTATCATTTCATATAATTTGATTTGGTTTTCCCTATTCACATAAGTCAAGCCATAACCTACCTCAAACAAAGCCTAAATACGCCTAAGACACCTAAGTCATCCCTTTCAAAGTCATTCATCTTGTTATTGATCTATAAACAATTATTTAATGTATGAATCAATAAAAAGTCCTAACTTACCTTTATTATTATATAAATATATCAACCCGAGGTCAAACACGTGATCCTAATATTAAACTAGGGTTTTTACGAGAATTCGTCATAAGGCCAAAACGCCCCCCAAATTATAATTAACGAGGATTTTTAGTTTTGGGAATCAAAATATGTGTTAGGAGTGTAATTAACTTACGTTTAGCGAGAGAAATTGTTCAAACCTAATAAGAAATGTCATTTCATCCCCTAGCTCTCAAGAATGAAATTTTGTATAAAATAATATTGGGGGTTTCATCAATTCAATTTGCGATTGGCCCGCCAGGGTTGTCCCTATCCTGCCACAGCGCCCCCACCCTGGAGACTTCAGTCCCTCCTCAGATGCTTTGATGGACACAGAACCTCACCACTTGTGTTCTAAGATCCAATTTTACAACTTACCATCAAACCAGGAAGTTCAAACTACCTTTTTCAGTCCAAGATTAGTTTTGGAGAGTTTTACTCGTCCAAATTTGATTTTGTAAATTTTTAAAGACTTCCTAGCGCCTTAGATATGCACTCACATGATTAAACTAACAATTAAATCCCTCTTTCATTACTTGATTGTCGTAGACCTCACCTGAGTCACATTTCATCCAAGTCGATCTGTACTAGGCTAGAAATTTGTAAGTCGATAGTTTTATGTTTTCCGGCCCATGTTTCTTCCCCATTGATTATTCCATAACTTCAGGAACGGGTCGTGACACATATAAGAAAAAACCTGACTTCTACTCATAGAATCCCCACCCCCACCCACCCCCGTTCATGTCTAGTTCTTCATCCAAAAATAACAACATTAAAGAGAACATATTAGTATAATTAGTATAAGAAAATCAAGTGTTTTAGCATGGAGAATTCTGTCAATCTACATTAAAAAGGACAATCTAGTTTTCATAAACAATGCTCTTGATGCAACCATTGATGTTTGATAAATAATTGAATAAAGACATATTAAGTATGTACATGAGCTACAACATTTTCGATTTTTATTTAATTAATAGTAAATAATATTTTAAAAAATGCGATTAGAGCTTCGCAACGTTATCAAGGAAAATAAACTATATGTTATTGCAAGACTATACTTATATTCTTCATATTTATCCCAAAAGAATTTCAGCAGTCGAACTGCGATATGACAATAGCCAGACATGCGACTATCTAGAAGAATCACCTATTAGGATGATATATAATTTAAATGATCCACCACGTGGATGAATAATTCCACAAAAAACCGCATGTATACGTTATAAAAATGTAGGGGGCTCAACCACAACTTTTAATTGGTGATATTCTCATAATTAACTTGTGTTGATAACAAATAAGAAAATTCACCATTTAAAAGAATCTTCACATTAAGAATGTGCAGTTGATTTTCTTATAATCCATCTCATCATTATAAATTTAGGATGTTACACACAATAATTTCAAACTACAAAAGTATTGGAATTAGTAAATATTTTATTCAATACAAAATGTTCTTCAATTAAACTAATATTTGTGCAACACAAACTAGACATTATTGGTCATATAAAAATATCAAGATTCATTTCATCCATTGTCTTGATATTATATTTATTTTATGATTATCATTAAAAATCAATAAGTTTCTCCGAAACATAGGAGAAAATATAATATTATCTATGATGACTTTATCTCTCCTAAGAAAAAAATAAAATGGTTTACTGAAGCCCTCTATCGTATTACCATTATAAAAAAAATTATGCTACGCTTATAATGTGTTATTAAAGAAGAAAAGGAAGAAGAAGAGAAAGAAAAGAAGGAAAAAGGTCAATCAACATTTAAACAAATTCTATTAGTTTTTATGTTTCTATTATGAACAATACTATTAGGACAAAAATAGTTTTATATATTTTTCGAAACCAAATTGTTAGTCTTCAAAATGGTAAAATCAAAATTTAAATATAATGCAAATTACAATACAACGTCTAACTTCAATAGTTCTCATAAATAACCTAAGAAAGATAACTTTTAAAAATATACACTAGGTTTGTTGTTTATTATTATTATTATAATATATTTCACATGAAATATTTAAAACAATTGTGATACATATCATATCTTTAAACTTTTGAAAAGATCATTTTTTTGTTATCAAAAACAAATTAACATTAAATTTTTGTTTAGGTATTCATCTAAATATTTTCATATGTGTATTAATAGGAAAATAACAAACAACTTATAACTGGAGCAACATTTTCAAAGCGAACCTGAAAAAATATGAGCATTTGCTTTTTCCAATTTGTGGTGAAACACAAGATCGAGGAACTTCGATTATTATGTCTATAAGATCAAATTTGTGATGCTTATCCAATTTCTAGAAGAAAATATCAAATAAAAAGTTATTACCAAATAGATAAAAAACTTTATGTACATATCTTTATTGAAAAAACTAAACACCTCATAATAATTATGTTACACAATAGAGATTATTTTTCAAAGCTTACCAATGAGACACCACCTTGTGGTGCAACAGAAGATATGGGAATAACCAATATTGCACTTCTACAATAAACTTTATGGTGCCTATTCATTTTCTATTAGAAAATATGAAATTAATTAATGTTGTAGTAAAATATCAAAGATTAAGAAATAGTTGTTCTTCCATAAGTCTTATGATTTCAATAACAAGTGAAATGATTTTCTTGAGAAACTCAAACTTCTTAGAAACTTCCTAGTATCTTCAGATAAAAAGAAATTTTGACTTTCTATTCTTGTAAAGAAATTAGAGTTTCAATGGTCACACAAACAAATTTATATTTTAATATATTTATCTATGACATAGTTTTAGTAGAGTAATAATAGTAAGTCAATTGGTCTATGTTAATTCAAAGTTTGTTCAATTTTCATCAAATTTACCATGTTTATTTTGTAGGAATTTAGGCATGTGATTTCCTTTTTTAATTTTAAATCATTAGATGAAAATAAGAATTTGGATAAGTTATTTCATCTCCTAATTTTAAATTGTGAGATTAAACCTCAAATTCTTAAAAAAAATTTGATTTGAAAATTTCATATCATGATTTCAGATTTTTCAAATACAATTATAAACCCACAAATTTCTATTTCACATATTAAAAATAATGGTATGACTACACAATGTTTTGCGAGGATAAGAAAGGACTGATAAAATATTTAGAAAATGTGAACATGATGATATAGTTAGTAATTATATTGACCATGGTCAATTTCATTAAAGATAACTTGAACAAAATTAAAGTTTACTACAACTCATTTTTAATGTTACCTTTTAATTGAACAAAATTAAAATTTGAACAATAAATATTATATATTTTTAGAATAAATTTTTTATAGTGTATTGTTATTTTAAGTTTTGTCCTGAAGTTTTACTTATTTGGTATGATTGTAAAAATAAAAAATTGGGATACTTTTTAGAGCTTTCATAACCTATGGGGTTTTTATATTTATGATCAAAAAATACAATTTAAAAATTCAAATTGCATGTAGAGACAAAGCTTGAACTTGATTTCATATTATCATTTCATCTCACATGGTTGTTAATTAATCTAGTATTTATTGTATGGGTATAAAAGGTTCAAAAGACTTCTATATGTGGTGAGTTTAATTAAGGATATATGTTATATTCCTTCATAACCACACAGGTTTTGTACCAACGTCATACCATAGTATCTTTCTATGTAATGTATGATTTGAATTTGAAAAAAATAATTATATTTTAATACTTGAAAACAAATTCACTCTCAAAAGTAAAAACTTTCTTCATGCATCATAGGAATCAATTCTATAATAATTATTCACTGTGTTATGATTTTTTTCATGGTATATTTTAGCATATGCATAATCTCTTTTGGTTTATAAAACCTTTTGTCCAAATACATTTGTAAAAGAATATATTGTCCTTCTAGGATTTGGAGAACCTTTTCCTTATAGGTTTGGGACAACTGAAACTTATATATAGAGATATAGTTGGGGATTGTGCAGGACAAAATGTAGTCCTAATGTCTTTGAGAAAATTGTAGGAAAACACTTCTTCTTTTCTTTCAAAGTGAAAAACTCATTTTCTCTCTTCTTGGCGGATTAGGCCTAGTTGAACCTCGTTAAATCATATACTTGATGAGTTCTCATGTTGGCCCTTATTTTAATGCAAATAGTGTCCTAGATTGTTTATTTTATATCAATATCTTTATAAAAAAAATTCCTAATTTTCAGGTACTTGCGGATTTAGTAGGAACATGGACACTTAGGTAAAACAAAAGAAAAAAGGAGAAAATGAGTTGAAGATGCAAAGGTGCGCATCGCTAAGCACACTTGGCAATCTGCCAAATAGCAAAGTTTTGCCCTATGTTATGGCAAGTGATCATGAATAAAGAGGACCATAAGGCGACTAAAAGGAGCAATCGGCGAATTCCGTGAAGCAGAAGATTACCTCCAATCTACGCAGAACATATAGAAAAGGAAGATATCATGCAAGCGGCGACGAACTGAATGAAGGGTGATTCACCGAATCATTTGGTGAATCACGACTAACTACGCTGAAAAGAATCGCGAGCACAATTCTGAAGTCTATAAATACTGAAGTCTTTTATTATTAACATAAAGAAAATTAGAGAGTTAAATAATTTTACACTTGATATTTTATTTTTGGAACTTTCTTCTTAAGTTATTATAGGGTTTTCAAGAAGCTTGAAGAAAACAGTTCTTCTTCCAATTTCGGAAGTAGGTCCTCTCCATTTACCTTTCTTTGATATTTTTAAAGTTTAATCTCTTATACCAACTTGATTTGTTTATCATTTTATGTGTATTTGTTTATTGCTTGATGTGTGGCTAAAAAACACCATTCTTGGTAATTTTAAGTATAGTTGATTATCTCTTGATGTGTGGGAAAAAACACCATTCTGGGGTGTGATTTAGCAATAATGGGTTGATTAATTTGTTAGGTCGTGCTTGCTTGTAGCCTATATTGCATTTTGATGGTGATTTCTCCTAGTGGTTGTGGTTTAACCTAATGAATTTGAAGCTCAAAATACAAAATCACCCATGTGTTTTCGACTTGCTCGAAAGAAAAGTCGTGAAACTAAGACCACTAGACTGGTCTCCTAAGTGGTCGGTCGACATTAAGTTCACCCGAGAGGTGAGCCCTAGTCCCATATCGAAGAAATACCGTCGAAAGAGTGAGTATAGATAAGGCGTAGGCTGGATAATTTATATGATTGGGTGTCAGTGAGGAACCCATTTGATATGGGGTAATTTGCCATAGAGGGAACTCGCTTTCACCTAAAGCTTAGACTAGCCACCATTGCCTTGCGAAATTAGCTACTGAAAGCATGTACCCACAAATTTTATCTTCATATATATCGATCACACCCCATGAACTCTCTCCCGTACTTCATTTTACTGTTTATTTTTTCTATTGTACCTCTTGTGACAAAACCCTCTTTTAATATTTGACACTTTGGTGTCTCAGATTACATATTTTTGTTTTACTATTCGAAAATGTCTTAAACTATCACAATTTAGAACGAATTTCTAAGTAGCTGCTACTTTCACTACCACTTCCCTGGGACATGACCCCAACCCTTGGATGGGTTACTATACTAGCTTTGATTCGTACACACTTAGACTGTAGGGTAGTGTCATTGATCACAAAGATATAAATAAAAATAAATTATCAAACAATCAAAATGGTACCGCTTGCAGGGAGTGTTGTCACGTGACAATGTAGTTACTTGTAGTTTAAAATTCTTTGAAATGTAACTTTTACTAAATATTTTTTAGGTATGTGGTTCTTTGTTTTGTGTGACTGTGTATTCACAAAGAGTAACAACAATGGAAAACGACTATAAACTTCACACAAACAATCCCCACTTGAGTCTATCAAACCTCAAGGACAACCTCTAGACCTTTAAGCAAGTAAGGGATGAGACTCTTGAGGACATCTGGTTGAAATTTCAAAAGTATTAGCACCATGCCCATCTAAGTGGATGACGAACAAGGCTTTACTAAAATGCTTCTACAGATGTAATAAGACCCAAAATAGAAGTCTAGGTGGTATACTCCTTCACCCCAACAAAGTGGTAGCCCAAAACCTTGATAATATTGCTAGAACCGATAAATAAAATCTAGAAACGCTTTGGTGGGACTCACTCGTATCCCAAGTAGACATTCTACCCAAGTAAGCCGAGGAGGTACAAGCATAAGACCAAATACTAAATGAGATCAAAGATAGCATATAAATGTAGTATGAGAAAACAACCGCAAAAAATTATAACTATTCAGCATCAAGACAATCAGATCGATGAGTTGATATCATGTCATCATCCACCATTTGAGGAAGGCTCGCGTAACTACACCATGGGTGAACCCGGGGATTAAAAATAATAGTTGCATATCGTCATGCCACAATGTTAACAAAGTCATTGTTTGGGAGGCAACCCAAAACCCTTAAAGTATTTTTAATATCTTATTTAAAATAAGGATGTTTTGATTTGGTAGATTCATGAGTGGAGGGATTCTAAAGGATACGAATTGAGGCATAAAAATTATGTTGGTGAAGATCCAACTTGATTGGCGAATTCGATAATGTCAATTTTTTAGCTTTTCAAATAAGATGGAGGTTCTGTACGACTCAGCGAAGAAAATAATCACTTGGCGTATCCCAAAGTAGCTGAGAAGAAAGTAAACTAACGTTGCCAACTGGGTGTGATGTAGAAATGTTTTATTAAATCGTTTCCTTTAATCATCTACCTTATTTTTACAATAACCCCATTCTAGATATTAAAAAAATCAGATAAGAAGAAAAGCTTAGTTCTTCATGACCCTCCTTCAATTATGATATTTTCTATCTGGATATTTGTTTTGCCCCAGTAAGGTGTTCTAAACTTTCCTGATATGGGAATGAGTGAAGTATGAATACCGTAGGCGATAGTTGTGTGAACCCAACTAGAACTTGAGTGGAGAATTCTGTAAAGTATACTTTGAAGGGTAGTGAGGTCGATTTTTGGATGCTTGAATGACAAATATGGCATCAAGTAGTCCGGTGAGCCAGATTTGGCCCGCTGGGACACTATGCGGTCATTCAAACTGACTAAGTCATAAATCACCCCACTTTGCACCTAGAATGTCACTAATAGTGTATGTAATTTTTGACAAACTACGACATCATATTCGTCACTAATTATTCTCTTTTAGTGACAAAATTTATTTTTTATGCTTAAATATATGAGACACATTCTTTTATTACAAAACATAAAAATCCGTAGCAAATTTTTCCTCTAAAGTTTTCCACTAAAAAAATTATTGACGTCATTTGTTAAGTAGTGTTCGTCACAAATTTTAAGTTATAAGTTACAACTTATTTCGTCACTAACAATGTATCTAGTCCATGACAAAATATTTTTTGTCTTATAATTTATTAAATTTTTGACACAAAAAAATTTCATCTAAAATAATGTTGTACAATATCGACAAATTAGGGCTCGTAGTTAAACATTATAAATTTTATCTATGAAAATTTATATTTAACTATGACATGTATTTTATCATTAATAATTGCGGACTTATCTTTGCCCGCAAAAATCAATTTGATAATTCACCGAGTTGGAGATGAATCAAACCATCTTGCTCGAGTTCTTAAAAATAGTGCATTGTCAAACTCAATTTGGGGGAGATTATATCTTCCAAGCTCCCCATGCGCTCACAACAACGAAAAACTTCACTTCCCTTATCGGTACTGATCACTAAAATTTGCAAAGAAGATCAAGAACCTCAGCAAGCTTAGAGGGATATTGAAATCCACAACAAAAAATATTATCCCTCCATTAAGTGTACCTAGTTTGTTCAACATCTTTGAGTATGTAGGCAACCAACTCAGACTTTGCACCCATAGTCACCCCATATCAAATAGGAACTTATAGACCTCATCCACAAAATCTTGAGGGTCTTCATCCGTTTTCGACCAAAAGAACATAGGACAGTTCATCATCGTAAAGTCTCTTTATTGAGATGCCACAGTGGTAGCATGATCAGGCACACGGGGTCTAACTTCTCGATTCACTTGAGTCGTTATGGCTTGGACTTGAGAAGTGACATCATTAGCTTGTAAAGTCATGACTTAGGCCAAATTGAGAAAAGTTACCCTTATTCTCCATCGGTCAAGTGAAACTTACATAATATAGGATCCTTAACATGTAATGTCAACATATGCATATTCATTTACTTTATACAACATAAGAAAAACCTTCTATGACTTGTTCAACCCATCAAAATTACCAAACATTCTAAATCAGGCAACATATCATTTACATATGTCTATTACTTCCACGTTTGTAACAAATCTAACATCCAAGACATACACAACACACCAAATACTCACGTAAGGAACCTAGACCGATATGAAATCCTGATATCCTCATCTTTTTACTTCTACTCCTATTCTATCTTGACGTAAGTAGTTCCTCTTGAGTTTTCCTTGTTTTGGGAGTCATATGTGTTATATAAGTTTTCCATGATTTCCCTATGTTATGCATGTTCATAAGAAATTTATGTTTAGCAAGAAAAAGAGTTTCATTGATACAATTTTCCTCATGTTGTTGTGTATTGAGTAAGATTTTCCTATATACTTCATGAGATGAATTTTTGTGCATTGAGTAAAAGTTGCCCATATGCTTCAAGAGGTGAATTTTTTAATATGCTTTAATTATGTTTTTTGAGAGTAAATTACATAAAGGCTACATGAGATTGTGTTGAGCATGCTTTTATATTATAGAAGGTAATTCCTCCTAAGAACATGTGAAATATTGATATTTCATGCATAATGGGTGGTTAGATTAGTTCCTACTTCCTTGTCATGCATTGAGTTTATTTGAGTTAGAGTTGATGTTTCCTCCTTTGTATTGTGCATCGTTTTGATGTTGCATGTATGATGTGCTTTTATTCTTAAGTTACTTCCATAAGGTGTCTACATCATCATTCGAGGACGAATGTTCCCAAGGGAGATATATTCTAACACCTCGGATTTGAAACATGGCAAATAACAGCTTTTCAAAAAGTTCCAAGTGCCATCAATGGTGGCCAACAAGAGATCATGGTAAAAAAATTTATCGTAGGTGGCCGCGGTTAGACACCTCACAAAATTTCAATGTCAGGTCCACGACTGGACCCATGGACCATAGGTACATCAATGGTTCATGGTCCAGGGGTCTATAGGACGCAAAATATCTCTTTCCACACCATGACTGACCAGTTTAGAGAGGTCCATCGATGGTTCGTCGGTCGTGGAGTGGTAGTTATTTTTTAGGGCAATTGGATCATTTCCATATTTAATCGATCTTAAGTACTTTTTTCTATAACTGGGGTCACTTGATAACTTTTTTAACTCTAAAAAATACACAATCAAGTCATAACTGTGTTTCCCCCAAAGGAATACTAGCTAGTGGATCCACCTTGAATACTATGTTCATGTTTTGGTACTACCTTGTCAAGTAGTCCACCATCTTTTAGTGTAGGGTCACCGGATTCCACACTTAGCTCTTGTTTTCTATGTCAGTTAAGTAAAGTGTTCCCGAAAGTAAAATGAAGTAATGAAGTGAACACTAACTAGGGTGACTTAAGGGGTTTAACTTAATCTAGGTATGGGTATGGGACTCTACCTATACATTGCACTAATTGGCCTTGAGGATTTAATTTATTATGCTACACCAAACAAGAAAAATATTTGCAAAAGTAATGTTTAGAAAAATTGAGCAAGTTATGAATAGAAACTTTATTTTTAAAAAAATGTTTGTTTCTCTATAGGGGTGATGCCACGATATTATTAATCGCGCTCCTCCACCATAGAAACAGTTTTGATTTAAGGTCGGTCTTAGAAAAATAACTATAATTTATATTTGAAAAATGATTTAAAAGATTCAGTTTGCATATAGGCATATAAATACACATAATTTCTTTTGAAAATCATGGGTAGGTGGTACTTCAGGGGACGCGTCGGTTTAATTTAAAAATTTGAACTAGACCTCGTAATTCCATTGACTTTCCCACTAACGATAGGTTAGGAGATAGTGCTTATAATATTTTTAAAAGTAAGCGATGTCATAATCAATCTAAAGTTTTAAATGAGTATTGAACAATGACTTTTTTTTTATAAAAAATGTTGCAAAACTTTGTAAAAAAGAAAAAACTAGTAGAACATTAATGTAGTAAATTCGTTAAACGCAAAGATTTTATTATGAACTATATTCAAAAGCCAAGTAATTTGTTAAATACATGAAATAATTTTATTTTATTATTATTATTATTCTAAGAAAAACAACATATTGCATCATAAGTGCGAAATCATCAAGAGGATAAATAAGATTACTAATTAATAATATTAGCTAATTTAAGAGGGAGCAAAAATATGCACATTAAATTTTATTGGAGTGGGTATGCAAAAAAAATTTATTTACAAACCTACAAACATGATTTCTAGGTGAACATATGGAAATTAGTAAGGTTTACATTAACAATCATGACATCGATACTTTTACAAGGTTCGCTTTCTCTTGTTAAGCTCATTAGCATCCTAAATAAATTATTAACATATAAAATCAAATATCTAAGTTACTAACTTTATTAATGTTACAAGCTCCCATTGGTTCAAACTAATTAAACAAGGCAAACAAATAATTGATTTTAAATAGACTATTTGGGTGATTCCAATTACATTAATAATAGACGAAAAATTTATATCAATCTCATAGTAAAAGGACATAATAAGCAAACAAAACAATTAGCATGTATATATATCCCCCTCCCCTTATAGCCAATCCCCCAAATCTTATATCATATATGAGAGTTCAGTGTTATACGAATATTACAATTTTTTTTAAAATATATACATAAGAAATATATTCAAATATGAACTAGACAAATGATCTCTCTTCTTCAACTTGAACTTCAAGTTTGAAACCTGTCAAAGCAAACACATAACTAAACAAGTAATCAAATTTATTTTAGACACGATGAGACACATATGCAATTATTTAACAACTTATACATAACAACAGGAATAGAACAATGAGCTTACACAAATGTACGAATGCATAAAAATATAATGTAAATGCTAATTAAGAATACTAACCGGTTAAGCAGATTAGGAATGGTAGTAATGAAAAAAAGTTGATCCAACCTTTACTCGAACAAAAGCAAAGTAGCAAAGTGACACTTGAAAGTTACCGAAAACTTATTTCGTTCAAGAGTAGCAAGAGAGCAATGGAGAGTTAAGAAGTCTAGTTCTTGTGTTGAGAGAGAATGAATGAGTTGATGACAGAACTTGTTGTGAAAGATGTGAGTGTTAAAAGAATGCAAATGGGGTCTCTTATATAGTAGAAGAGGGAAGAACAAATAAGGTAAACAAATATTTTTTACGTAATCAATTAATATTCTATTTTCCTTATTATAAAGAGGACCAAATCAGAAAGTTTTAAAATATTTCATTACCAAATATAAAGAAGTAAGAATAAATTAATAGAGAGTAATATATTTTCTCATTAAATAAAAAGGAGCCAAAATCAGAAATATATTATTCTACCATAAATAAGCAAGTAAGAAATCAATTAACTTACAATTAAGGAAAAATAGATCAATTAATATTATTTTCCTTATTTCAAAGGAGCCAAAAACTGGAATTATTATTTTCCTAAAATAAACAAGTAAGAATCTCTCTAATTTTCAACAAAATAAAAAGGGATCAATTAACAATCTTAAAAAAATAATAATAATTAAAATATTCACCACATATTATAATTTAACAGATAAATAAGCAAAATTGAAAGGAAATATATGGGATCCATAAATAGTCTTTATTGACATTTTAACTAAAGGTTTTACTTCATAGAGAAAATAATGAGTTACTCAACAATTATCAAAAGATTGGAAGAATCAAATATTAATTCAATTTATCAAATTTTAAACCTACAAGATTGCTATCCGAATCTACTAATTTAAGGGAATTTTTGTAGATGCCACAAATAAACAACGAATCAAAAATTGAAGAGAAGATATGGAAATCAACATTGACGAATTTTAACATAACTAAGACAAGCAATAACCCAACTAAATCAAATAAGTTCCAAGGAAGTTGGTATACTAAAGTAAAAATCATTCAAAGATAAAATTGATTTAACCAACAAGATTATTGCAATTTAATTAGCAAAAGAATCAATTAGAGAAATGAAGATGTGTACTAGTATCAACTAGTATTCAACATTTACGAGTTCAATTATGGAAAACATAACAAAACAGTAAATTAATGTTGTTAGCAATAAATATATGAATCAGAAATAAATTACTAAATAAAAAAAGTAATGTATCGGGACGTATCTCCGTCTAAAAACAATCCCAAAGCCTCTAAACTACGTTGGAGCTTGTTCTTCGCCGGTGTTGTTGTTTCGTCGGTGGTGTGGGCAGTTGTCGTTTGCCATTTCACCCCTAATTTGCTGCTCTACCTTGCAGTTGTTGCTTCCCTTGCCGGCTGGTGCAGCTGCCTTCGCCGGAGCTGCAGACCGTGCAGGAGAAGAAAAGGGAGGGAAAACAGAGAGGGGAAACGGGGGGAGGAAGAGGAACGATGGAGAGGGAGAGGGGAAGAGGGAGACGATTGGAGAGAAGGGAAGAAGGGGGAGAGAAAGAGGCGGCCAACAGCTGCTGGCTGGCCGGGGGAAAAAGAAGAGGGGTCGCCAGTCGGAGAAGGGGAAGAAAGGGAAGGGGCGGATAGAAGAGAAGAGAGGGAGAGAGAGGGGCGGCTGGACAGAGGGATGGGAGGAAGGCGGCTGGTCGGAAAGGGAGAGAGGAAAAAGGAGGCGGAGAGAGGGAAAAAAAGGGAGGAAGAGAATGAATTCCAATTTTAGGTTTTGGGGTCTTTTGGTGTTGAAGAAAGAGAATAGGAGATTTAATCACAACCGTTGATTTAATAAGAGATTAAGGTTAGGATTTGATCTAGAATTTAATTAATTAAATAGACGGATGAGATCAAAAGATGAAGTCTTGAAATTAGATGAGTTAGATACGGAATGGCTAAAATTGTAATTAAAATTGGCTAGAATTGAAAGGAAGAGATGGCTATGATTGTAATAAAAATTTAATTGGAGTGGCTAAAATTGAAAGAAACTAGAATAGAATAGGCTAGAATTTAAATTATAGTTTAAGGAAAGTGTAGGAATTACTATTTAATTAAAATACTACATATATTAAAATATTTTTATATAATTGAAAATCATTTAAATTTTAAAACATTTGAATTCATTAATAAATTTAAAATATAATAATATTTACAATAATTTTATAAAGTAAACGATACTAAAATATATAATTTTGAGAAAAATCGACTAAAACTTCAAAACTTTAAGTAAATTTTAAAATATGTATGTAATCGAATATAATCCTAAAAATGGTTAAAGGTCGGTCAAAATTGNAAGTGTTTTGGAACGAAGACCCTCGACGGACCGTTGTGCCTGTGACAATCCGTCATACTTGCCGTCGAGGGTACTGAAGAGAGCAGCAGAATGCATCATGTATGGGACGACGGAGTTAATGACGGTCCTTCGTGACCACGACGATCCGTCGCGATGTCCGTCGATCCAGCCGCGTTTTGACAGATTTCCAGCAAACATAATCCTTGTTTACTTAGGTTTTTATTTTCTATGAATAGTTCGAAAAACCTTGTTTTTGGGGTTAGACTCTGTATTATTAGGTGAGATTCTTGATTATTTGGTAGGCCTTTGATTATCATTAGACTTTTTGTGAGATTCTTGATTACTTTGAGATTCTTGTAAGTGATTGTTGGTGATTTTTGTTGATTAATCAAGCGAACTTTTGGATTTTACTCTTTCTCATTGAAGTAAGTACATGATTCTTATATTATATATTTGAATATTGTGATTATGACTATGGGTAACTAAACTCCATAACTAGGGTTGTGGGAACCATAGGCAAATAATGAGGTAAAACTTAACTAAAATAACAATTCTAGAATAGTGTCTTGCATGTATTGATAATTCTTTCGCTTAGAAGTCTTTTTAACGAATGGTCAACGTTAGAACTCGCCTTAATGCTACTTGCCGGACCAAGGAGGTAGATAACAGGTAAAGAATTATCAACATAGATTTAGTGTACATTATCTAATAGGCTAGTATTGATTGGTACGAGGTAATAACTTAGTAAAATATCGAATACGATGCTTAATTTGAGGTAAAGATAAGGGTTAGGATAGCAACACACGTAGCCGGACGAAGGTGCGGAGTGAAATTTTCTAGATGCCGGACCAAGGATTTAGAAATACATAACTTATCACTTTGCATGCAAGATACTAGGAAAGAATTGTTATAGTTAGACTTATCAAGTTATGAACCTGTGGGGAACACGTAAACCCTAGTTACTTAGATTAATTGATTAAACTCCAACATTCGAAGCTGTTAAGTGTCTCTTTCAATTTCACTAGTTATTTTCATTTATTTAGAAATAGAAACCCCCGTTTTATTGTTTTTGCTTTCAAAGGAAGTAATTGACCGAACAATAGTAATAATAGATTGAAGTTAAGTCTAAACTATTTTCCTCGTGGGAACGATCCCAACCTCACTTGTTGGGGTATTTACTTGACACGACCGCTTTACTTCTTATTTGAGATGTAAGTTTGAGCGTATCAAATTTTGGCGCCGCTGCCGTGGAAAGTAGCTTTTAGATTAATTTAAACTTATTACTATTGTTTAGTTGATATTTTCTTGATTTTACTTGTTTTATTTTTTTTGATTTGTGCAGAACCAACCTCCTTGTATGCCAAATACACGGAGAGGAAGAGAACCCTTGTTTCCCTACGATCACGAATTATAGCGTACACTACGCAACATGAATCGAAACTTGGGAATCAATGATGATGATCCAAACCAGAACGTCCCAGCTCCGGTTGATGTTCATGGTCAGTTGTTACCCGATGCTCCGGGTGAACACCAACAGAGGGGACAAAATCCCGCTCCACGGCCCCAAGCATACTACAGAGGCTATGACAACATAGCAGACTCTGATGGGCCACTTGTCTTGCCTTCTTTACCACCAGTCCATACTTTTGTGGTAACTAGTAGACTGATGCAAATGCTCACTGCTCGAGGTTTGTTTTCAGGGATACCTTCTGAGGATCCACATGCCCATATAGCTAAGGTAAAGACAGTGTGTAAAAGCTATGTAGAGAGGCCTGACTTGGACTTAGATGTAATAGGGCTTAGAGTGTTTCCTCTCTCACTGAAGGGAGAGGCTGCTATATGGTTCACTGAGCTCCCTTACAACTCAATTTTCACTTGGGACCAACTAAGGGATGTCTTCTTAGCACGCTACTATCCGGTCTCCAAGAAACTAAACCACAAAGACAGAGTTAACAACTTTGTGGCACTACCAGGAGAGTCAGTTAGTAGTTCTTGGGATAGATTCACCTCGTTCTTGAGAAGTGTCCCAAATCACCGCATAGATGATGAGTCACTGAAGGAATACTTCTATCTGGGACAGGATGATAATAATAAAGCGGTGTTGGAGACTATAGCAGGTGGATCTTATGGGGAGTGTCCTTATGCTGAGATTGCTGAAAAATTAAAGAAAATCTCCTTGAACAATAAAGCTTGGAGTACTAAGAAAACAAATACCGGGAGAAATATCTTCACAGTACAGTCCACTCACAACCCAGCCACAGATGAGATTCGTGAAGAAATGGCTCAGATGAGAACTGAGCTTGGGTTGGTACTAAAACATGTAACTTGGGGTGCAGAAAAGATAAATGCAGTCAACTACTTGTCGAAACCACCGCCACCTAATGATGAATGCTATTATGCGGAGGACACCTATGCAGTAAATGAGCAGACGGGGGGTTTCGGACCGAGCGCCCAAGGCTCAAATCAGGATAATTGGCGCCAAGGTCAAGGGAACAAAGGTCGGATCTATGGTAACTACAACCGTGAGGGTCATTATGTCCGAGATGGAAACGACAACCGCGAGAACAACTTCAACAGGGGTAACTCCGGTAACAGAAATGATAGGAATGGTCCCTATGTCCCTCCACAAAATCGTGAAGTTACTTCTAGGGATGGTGGAGATAGTATGGCGCGAGTTGAGGATATGTTGCACAAAATGATGAGGAGGTTCGATGCTAGTGATGAGCACATTAAAGAGTTAAGGTGTGATTTAGCAGGTATTGGGCAAAAAGTCGATACACATGCAATATCGATTAAGCAAATCGAGTTGCAAATGGCCCAATTATCTGCGACAGTGAACACATGGCAATCGGGCACTCTTCCTAGCAACACTGTCCAAAATCCCAATAATGATGCACACTATATGGCAATCAACACTAGTGGTGGCAAGCAAACCATTGACCCACCTATGCCGTCTAATGAGGAAAAAGTGAGATAGGATGATGATAAGGTGGTAAGGGGTAGTAGTGAAGCAAAAGAGAGCACTGGAAAAGATGCAGAAGTCCCTATGAAGGTAATTCCCATGCCTAAACCACCACCACCCTTCCCTTAGAGATTAGTGAAAAAGATCGAGGATGGTAAATATCGGTGTTTTATAACAATGCTAAAGCAGATTTCTATCAATGTCTCTTTGGTAGAAGCTCTTGAACAAATGCCCGGTTAAGCCAAGTTTATGAAAGATCTGGTTAGAAAGAAAAGATCAGTCACTTTCAAGGATGATGATAAATTGCAGCAATGTAGTGCTATTGCTACAAGATCTCTCGTACAAAAGAAAGAAGATCCGGGTGCATTCACTATTCCTTGTACAGTCGGGTCATTACATTTTGCGAAAGCATTATTGATCTGGGGGCAAGCATAAATCTCATGCCCCTCTTGATTTACAAGAAGTTGGGTTTGGGTGACCCAAAACCCACTGCGATGCGGTTACTGATTGCTGATCGAACAGTGAAAAGGCCTATAAGGATACTCCATGATGTGCTAGTAAAAGTGGAGTCATTCATATTTCCGGCA
>NC_028637.1:68000040-68007811 GCF_001406875.1 Solanum pennellii | reverse complement strand
CCCTCATGGAGCAGTTGAGTTAAAAACCAAGGAGGGAGTGCGGTTTAAGGTGAACAGAGAACGAATAAAACTCTATTTTAGGAATACTTCATTGGTGAATAAAGTGACAGAGGCATACCATCTTGATGAAGGCTGAGTAATCAAGTGTCCTCAGTCATGCCGCGACGTTAAATCAGGCGCTTGTTGGGAGGCAACCCAAGACTTATAGTTTTTATTTCTAGTAATGGTAGCATTTTCTACTAATGGGTTTTAAATTTGCAGGCACATCACCAGGAAATTCTGCAGAAAGTTACTCTGAAGTAGTCACTGATGGATACAGCGATGGACCGTGTCAACTTTGACGGACCGTCGCATGAATCCGTCGTGCCAGGTACGTCTTTCTGTTATTTTCATACTAGGGAACACGCGACGGAACCAGCGACGGACCGTCACACATGAGACGGACCGTCGTCAGGGACTCGTCGCGTCATTAATGAGGCATACCCGACCCGGCTGGGGGTTTTGAAAAAATTTTCAACATATAAAACCCCCAACCCTTCATTTCACCCTATTCCATCACTCTTCCTCCTAGTTCCCTCCCTTTTCAACTTCCAAAACCATATCTCTCTTCAACCGATCATTTTCCCCATATTTTTCAAAATCCTAAAAGCCATCATCAAGTAGTCGGAGAGCTGCTCCTGTGGGTGTCTACGTGATCATCAAGTACCTTTTCCTCTTTTTTGTCTCCAATTCTCAGGTACTATCTACTATGGCACCAAAACATGATCGAGTCTATGCACGCGGGCAATCGAAGTCTGTCGCCCCATTTGCCCGCCTCGTCATTTGCTCTGATGATGAGCGTGACCCCGAGTATGTGCCCCCAGGCACTTCCACCCCTTCCCGTGCTGCACGTGCTGCCAGATCCACACCCAAAAAGGTGGCGTCCGGTGTAGTCACTGCCTCCCAGTCTGATGAGGAGCGCACATTGACCGACACACCTTCTGGGTCAGCCACCAATGAAGAAGGAGCGTCTGGCTCCTTAGGAGTTTCGTGGTCGGAGGAAGCCTCCGGCTCTACTGAGGTTCCCGTACCCGCCACCGCTACAGCGTCGGCCTCGTCTGATGAGGCTGACAGTTCAGAATCCACACGCGGTTCACCAGCTTATGCTCTCACCCCGGCTACTGACCACCCCAACCTGTGGTGTGTCGACGGGCAATTTCAAGTCTACTCCGATGCAAAGTTCCTGAATGACAAAGGAGTTATGACTCGAACACTCACATTGGAGCGGCGGGTCCTTTTAGGGAGTCTCCCGACGATGCTTGAGATTCACAATCTCTTCACCAGACATCGACTGGAGTGGACAGCATGTCCGTTGGGACGTTATAGTGAAGAGCTGGTCCGAGAGTTCTATGCATCCTACGTAGCGACTCTCCGATCAAAGATGTATAGGCGGGCTGCCCCCGCCAAACAGGCCCCACTGGAGCAGGTCCGAGTACGGGCCGTTCAGGTCGATATCTCCCTGCCTGCCATCCGCCGGTTTCTATACGGCGAAGGTGTTGATGCTAATCGGACCCCTCTCACTGCCGAGTTTGACTACCGATGACATCTTGTTAAAGATGGCCAATTCCTGTGCGAGCCATCGCTGAGAGAGACCACCAAGAGGTGGATGGCCCTGCACTTGTCAGTTGATGGAGAGGGTGCCGACTGGGTGACCGAGCAAAAGGGGGCCTTCAAGAAGGCCAACCTGACTTTCACGGCGAAGTTTTGGTGGTTGATTGTCCGCCACTGCCTTTCCCCTACAGCCGCTGATAATATCGTCACATGGGATCGAGCAGTATTGATGGCGGCGATGATAGCCGGGTTTGAGGTGGATTTTGCGTGGCTTCTACAGGCGGTCATGCACGAGAGGGCTTTTCAAGTCACAACTACTTACCCTTTCCCGTGCATGATATTTTCTCTCTACAGGTCCGCAGATGTGCCTATATGGCACGTTGATCAGCTCAAGTCCCCGCTGGGCACTGTTGATGTCGGCCTCATCAGAGATGAGGCCAATGAGTTGGCTCCACGCAGAAGGCCCCGTCTAGAGCTCCCCCCACTTGCTGAAGATCTGGCTGATACGGTAGCCCAGGCCCGTACGGCTACGCAGGCGGCTTCCACTAACACTACCCCGGTCGAGTCTATCCCGGGCAGTAGCACTGCCCCGAGCTCCTCTCGCACAACCCCTTTACCCGCTCTAATCCCGCTTGCTAGGGTCCAAAAATTAGAGGTGAAAATGGCTACACTTGTGCATCATATTCAGCCGTGGATGCAGAGGTCTATTACCGAGGCAGAAGAGCGCTTGGAGCGGAAAATGGTCTAGCACACAGAGCGGAAGATCACTGAGGTTCACCAGTGCTTGGACACTTTTGAGTTGCGGGTGCTAGCCCGACAAGCTCCTCCGGTGGATGTATCGACCCTTCAGGCTGCGGTCGACAGTCTTCGCACAGATATTGACATGATCTTAGAGGCTAGGGTGCCTGAGTCTGAGGCCCCTTATGTCGATCCTGCTGAAGACACAGTGTTGGCGGCCCTATTCGCCACCTCAGAGATTCCACCACCTCCCCCTCAAGAGCATGCCAAGAGGAATATGGGTCGAGCAGAGGATGAGGCGCGAGCACGGAAGAAGGAGCGCCGTGAGATAGAGGCTTCAAGGAGAGCCTCGCTTGCTGAGGAGGAGGCGCGCCAGATGAGAGCAGGAGAGTTTGCGGCTGGGGCGTCTAGCTCCCTAACTGTGGAGATAGAGGGAGGCACTGCTGATAGTGCTGTTGTTGCTGAGGACACCACTGAGGGTGTCAAGATTACAGAGGAAGTGGGTTCCAGGGAACCGGACCCACCAGCTTGCTGATCATCGGCGCTTTGCGCCCCAGGTTTGCTTCACCTACCACTCTAGTATTTCAATTTTTATGCATTGGGGACAATTGCATGTCTTTTTGTTGTGGGTGGGGTAAATGGAAAGTGAGTGCTAGGGTGAAGTCTGAGTAGCCTAATTCACTATCCTCTTTCGGGGTTTTCTTGCCTGTGTTATTTTTCCCCAAGAGACTAATTACTTTTTCTGTTGAACCGGCATGTCTATATCTTGTGTACATAGTTTAATTCTGGAGCATGATGTCTAAAATGATATCCTGATAAATGGGAAAATGATGGATGACTAGGCATAGTAATTGATAAATGTGTGGCTCTAAGCATGACAAAGAGGTACACCAATGCATTACCCTAAGTCTAAAATTCGAACTAGGTGTCTGATAATCTGGTAGAGTGATGAGATGTCTAGTCAGTGTGAGGAAGATTTGAATAGTCCACTATTTGTACTGAGCTAGAACTTGCCTGGTTAGTCCTGCTAAAATTAAGCTGTAATAGACAATTAGGAAAGAATCATAGGCCCTTATTCAATATAGCCCATTTTAGCCTAAATAAAAGAAAACCAAATGAAATTTATCCTTCTTTGATCCAAATGATCTGAGCTTAAATTAGACCTTTCTTTTTCACCCCAACTGATCTTTTCTGGGAATAATGTGTTGGCCCTGGTCCCTCCTAGGACATGTGCACCTCAATTTATGACAAAAGCATAAGTTGAGGGTGGCAAATGCAGTAAACAATCTTCGTTATGGCCCTGACCTAACTTTGGGTATTGTGTACTTTGACTCATGGCAAAGCTATGAGTTGAGGGTGGCTATTATGAGGAATGCTCTGGAAAGTGGGGTTGAAAGAACAAAGAGAGAGAAAGAACAAAAGTAAAGTGACTCAAGAATTAGTTGAAAGAAAAGTAAAGAAAAAGAAAAATATACAAGAAATACAAGCAAGAAAAGAAGAGAGTCACTTACACAAATGAAGAAAGGAGAGAAAATAGCAAGGTGATACAATATGAGAAACTGGGCGAGATAAAATGATAGAAAATGGTATGTTTAGCCGATATTTCAAGGAGGGCAAAAAGTCCCGAAAGTATACCTAAATATGCCCTACCTGACCCTGAGCCTATGTTACAAGCTAAGAAAGTCCTATCGTGATCCTAAGGGTTGTATAGCGAACTTAAAACAGTGAAAATTAGGGCAAGCTTATGGCAATAGGTATGAACAAGTGTGAATTTGTTCTGAGAGTGAGTGTTGAAAAGTAATCCTTATACTCAAACTGAAATCATTGTGTGAAAAATGAGGATTTTGTTTTGAAGTGAGGACACTAGTTGCATTATCGGAAACTTTAGCACCTCGGTGAGAAATTGAAGAGGATAGGTGTTATTGCATGGTAAGTCTGTGTCATGGTATGATTCCACATAATTCAAGACTAATAGTGATAGCATGCATAAATATGATGAGATTAATCGGGATTGATAGCCAAATGATTGCAAAGGATAAAACATGGATACTATTGTACAAAGATTGTGTATTGAGTCATAGTGCGTCGCTTGAGGACAAACAACAAATTTAAGTTGAGGGTGTTGATATACCGTGGTTTCACGGTATTATTAATACTTTTTCCTTAAGTTTAGTGTGTCCATAACTCTTTTTGTGCTAATTTTTATATAAGGTTCTCCTTATTTGTAGGAAATCTGTCCAAAGATGAATGCGGAGGTTTTTGAGCGAAGAAATGCAGAAGAGACCACCTACGGAGCTTGTGAAGGTCAGTCATGCTTGTGACGGTCCGTAGGTGGCAGCGTAGTGCAGCTGCTGAAGGAAGATGGGGAAGTCTGACCAAGTGTGGGGTTACGGAGTCCATGACGGTCCGTCGTGTCTATGACGGTCCGTCCTGTAGGTTCATCATGAAGTTCAGAGAAGTATTCCCAGTACCCATATTCCAAGAGTGTAAGTGTTTTGGAACGAAGACCCTCGACGGACCGTTGTGCCTGTGACGGTCCGTCATACTTGCCGTCGAGGGTAATGAAGAGAGCAGCAGCAGAAATTGCATCAAGTATGGGACGACGGAGTGCATGACGGTCCGTCATGACCACAACGATCCATCGCGATGTCCGTCGACCCAGCCGCGTTTTAACAGATTTCCAGTAAATAGAATCCTTGTTTACTTAGGTTTTTATTTTCTATGAATAGTTCGAAAAACCTCGTTTTTGGGGTTAGACTCTGTATTATTAGGTGAGACTCTGGATTATCTGGTTAGGCCTTTGATTATCATTAGACTTTTTGTGAGATTCTTGATTACTTTGATATTCTTGTATGTGATTGTTGGTGATTTTTGTTGATTAATCAAGCGAACTTTTGGATTTTACTCTTTCTCATTGAAGTAAGTACATGAATTCTTACATAATATATTTGAATATTGTGATTATGACTATGGGTAACTAAACTCCATAACTAGGGTTGTGGGAACCATAGGCAAATAATGAGGTAAAACCTAACTAAAATAACAATTCTAGAATAATGTCTTGCATGTATTGATAATTCTTTTGCTTAGAAGTCTTTTTAACGGATGGCCAACGTTAGAACTCACCTTAATGCTACTTGCCGGACCAAGGAGGTAGATAATAGGTAAAGAATTATCAACATAGATTTAGTGTACACTATCTAATAGGCTAGTATTGATTGGTACGAGGTAATAACTTAGTCAAATATCGAATACGATGCTTAATATGAGGTAAAGATAAGGGTTAGGATAGCAACACACGTAGCCGGACCAAGGTGCGGAGTGAAATTTTCTAGATGCCAGACCAAGGATTTAGAAATACACAACTTATCATTTTGCATGCAAGATACTAGGAAAGAATTGTTATAGTTAGACTTATCAAGTTATGAACCTGTGGGGAACACGTAAACCCTAGTTACTTTGATTAATTGATTAAACTCCAACATTCAAAGCTGTTAAGTGTCTCTTTCAATTTCGCTAGTTATTTTCATTTATTTAGAAATAGAAACCCCCCTTTTATTGTTTTTGCTTTCAAAGGAAGTAATTGACCGAACAATAGTAATAATATATTGAAGTTAAGTCTAACCTATTTTCCTCGTGGGAACGATCCCAACCTCACTAGTTGGGTTATTTACTTGACACGACCGCTTTACTTCTTATTTGAGAAGTAAGTTTGAGCGTATCAGCTGCCGGTGGTGCTGGACGGTGGTACCTGCAAAAGAAGGAGAGAAAGGGAAAGAGGAAAAGGAAGGGAAGAGACGGGAAGAGGAGAAGAGAGGGACGATTGGGAAGAAGGGGAAGAGGGGGAAGGAAAGGAGGAGAGGGAGAGGGACAGGAGGCTACTGGCGGCCATCCTTGCCGGCTAAAATAGGGGTCGTCGGAAAATGTTAAGGGAGATAGGAGAAAGAAGAAGAAAAGAGAGAGGGGCAGCGTTTTGAGGGAGAGGGGTGGCGATAGAGGGGTGTCACCACCTCTGGCTGATGGCCTCGCCGGCCAGAAAGAAAAGAGAGGCAGAGGAGGCTGCCAGAAAAGGGAGAGAGATGGGAGAAAGGAGAAAAGGTGAGGAGAAGAGTGGGAGAAGAGCAGAGATGGGGAGATTTTTTCAAGATTAGGTCTTTTAGTGTATTAGAAAATAGGAAGAATAAGAGATGAAATCTTGACTGTAGAATTAGTTAGATGAACGGCGAGGATTCGATCTAGGATTTAGTTATTTAAACGGACGGATAAGATTAATAGATGAAGTCTTGAAATTAGATTGGAAAAGATATGGAATGACTAAAATTGTAATTAAATTTTCTAGAATTGAAATGCAAGAATGGCTATGATTGGAATAAGATTTGAATTGGAGTGGCTAGAATTGGAAGAAATTACAATAGAATAGGCTAGAAATTAAATAATTTTAAGGAAAGTGTAGGAATTACTATTTAACTAAAATACAACATATATTAAAATATATTTTTTTATTTGAAAATCATTTAGATTTTAAAACATTTGAAATTCATTAATAATTTTAAAATATTTTAATAATATTCACAATAATTCTATAAAGTAAACATGCTAAAATACGTAATTTTCATGCAATATCGACTACAATTCTAAACATAAAAAAAAAATTAAAATGTGTATTTAATCGAATAGCATTCCTAAAATTGGTTAAAGTTCGATCAAAATTGGGTGTCAGCACTATACAAAGATAACATCGACTTAAAAACTTAGACTTTGCAAAGGTACAATATATTTCATGAATTTCTATTTACTTTTTCCATCAGTGTGAAAATTGAAATAAACTAAAAAATAAAACCACAAATAAAATAAATGAACTAACAAGGATTTCAAATATATTATGGTGAAGTACTATAGTTATTGGCATCGATGTTCAACTTGAACTAATTTTTTTTTATAAAATCAAAAGTTTAATTTTATAATTATACTGAATAATTATAATTTTACAAAAATAAATAAATAAATTAACAAAATTGTACTGAATATATTTAAATATATTTTAAAAAATACACAGTTTAATTCAAATATAATCTACATTGAGTAAATTGTGGGTGGTAAATTTCATGCATTTGTGTATAAGTATACATAATCATATAATACATTGTTTCTAAAAAGGTAAATTTGAAAAAAGTGAATGATGTATAAAATAAAACAAAAATTAACAACAAGAGAGAATTGGTAAGATGGTAAGCACTCTTCATATCCAACCTTAAGGTTGTAATTTGATTCCCCAAGGCGGCATAAAGCATAATGTGTGATCTTTGGTCCAAGGTTAAAAAAAGTTATATATATATGTATATATATCTATATATCTATATCTATATCGATATCTATCTCTCTCTCTCTCTCTCTACATATATATATATATATATATATATATATATATATATATATATATATA